>NW_028182274.1:7500-294916 GCF_964339955.1 Pipistrellus hanaki | reverse complement strand
CACTGGGAGCAGACACGCCTCCCCATTCTCCCCTCCGGACGCTTAGGCCTGGGTGCAGGGGAGAAGCTCGGGAGCGCCCTGTGCAGGGAGGGGCTGGGCGCCTCTTTCCAAACGCGTGAGGGACAAGCAGGCCCCGCGAAGTCCGTCAGCCCTGGGCGCTGTCGCATCGCCATTTCCTGGGTGTTGGTCAGAGTTTCCTTCCCGGAGTCCCTGCGGCCAACGGCTTCCCAGACCCACCAACGGGGCGAACCGAAAACCCGCAACACAGAGGTGGGCGAGAAGGGTCGAGCCTGTCGTGGTGAAGGCCGTCCCGGCTGAGATGGGACCCCTTTCCCTTTCCCTGTTCCCTTTCTTTAAAAATATATTTTATTGATTTTTCACAGAGAGGAAGGGAGAGAGATAGAGAGCTAGAAACTAGAGAGCTAGAAATGTCGATGAGAGAGAAACGTCGACCAGCTGCCTCTTGCACACACTCTACTGGGGATGTGCCCGCAACCAAGGTACATGCCCTTGACCGGAATCGAACCCGGGACCTTTCAGTCTGCAGACCGATGCTCTATCCACTGAGCAACACCGGTTTCGGCTCCCTGTTCCTTTTGTGAAAGGGATGCGCCAGGACCCTTTTAACAGGCGTGAACCACCCTATGGTCAGAATCACCCATCAAACCCACAGCCCCATCAAATCCCCATCAATCCCGACATCGAGCCCCGCAGTCCGGAAAGGTGTCCGCAGGGGAGTCTGTGGGACCTTTTCTTTCCCGAGGAAACGCCCTCCGTGGCAGCCACACTCCGTCTGTGAGACCCGGCACCTTCACTCCACGTGGGAGCCCATGCACACACCTGCCCACGCCCACACCTGCCCACACCTGCCCCATCCCCACACCTGTCCCGTGCCCACACCTGCCCACACCCACACCTGCCCCATGTCCACACCTGCCCACGCCCACACCTGCCCCATGTCCACACCTGCCCACGCCCACACCTGCCCGTGCCCACACCTGCCCACGCCCACACCTGCCCACGCCCACACCTGACCACGCCCTCACCTGCCCACGCCTACACCTGCCCCGGGCCCACACCTGCCCACGCCCACACCTGCCCACACCCACACCTGCCCACACCTGCCCCATCCCCACACCTGCCCCGGGCCCACACCTGCCCACGCCCACACCTGCCCGCGCCCACACCTGCCCGTGCCCACACCTGCCCACACCCACACCTGCCCCGTGCCCACACCTGCCCACGCCCACACCTGCCCACGCCCATACCTGCCCACACCCACACCTGCCCACCCCCACACCTGCCCCGTGCCCACACCTGCCCACGCCCATACCTGCCCACACCCACACCTGCCCACCCCCACACCTGCCCCGTGCCCACACCTGCCCACGCCCACACCTGCCCGTGCCCACACCTGCCCACGCCCACACCTGCCCCGTGTCCACACCTGCCCCGTGCCCACACCTGCCCACGCCCACACCTGCCCCATGTCCTCACCTGCCCGTGCCCACACCTACCCACGCCCACACCTGCCCCGTGCCCACACCTGCCCTTGCCCACACCTGCCCGTGCCCACACCTGCCCGTGCCCACACCTGCCCCATGCCCACACCTGCCCGTGCCCACACCTGCCACCCTGCATCCCCCGCCCCCTCCCAGCCTTATACTCTCTCCTCACCCCTGGAGGGGAGTCCGGACCCATCAAGTGCCCCATTCAGACATCAGCTCGACCCCAGGACAGACTGGGGAGCACAGGGCCCGTGGGTGCTGATGCTGCCCCCCTCCCCACCCCGCAGTCCAGGACCCTCAGCTGCGCTGCCAGAAGCCGGGACTCTGCAGACCCCCCCTGGAAGGACCGACAGGGAAAACTTGGAAGGGACCCTGGTTCCTGAGGTCCCTCTCCCACCAGATCCGGCGCCAGGAGGACCGGACCCGCCGCCAGGGCTGCGCGGAGGGGGGTGGGGGTGGGAGTGAGATGCCCGCAAAGCCCCTGGGAGGGTCTCTCCGCGTCCCCCCTACCCACCCCCCATGGCTGCAGCCAGGACCCCGGGGCGGGCGGGAGCCCCAGGAGCCCTGCCCCTGCCCCCGCTTCCCGCTCCACCCCCCCCCCACCGCCCCCCGCCCAGAGGGAAAGCCCCGCAGGCACCGGGGCCCAGGGCGGGACCAGGACCGGACACGCGGCCCCCCGCCCCCAGCCCCGCACTCACCGAGGCGCAGCGGCTGCGGGGCCGCGGGCGGGAGCAGCGCGCACAGGACGCAGAGCAGCGCGCGGGGGGCCGCGCTGCGGGGCCGGGGCCGCGGGGGCGCCACGCGGGGCCCCATCGCCCCGCCGCCGGTTCACGCGCCTCGCGCGGCGGGGCCGGGCCGGGCCGCCTGCTGCTCCGGGGCTCCGGGCTCCGGGGGCTCCTGGCCGCTCCCCGCGCTGCCCGGGTCCGAGCGGGAGCCGCGCGTGGGGAGCGGGGACGCGGGGACCGCGGGAAGCGGCGTTCACGGGCGCCAGCCTAGCGCCCCGCACCCGGACCCGGGCCACCGGCTGGGGTGGCGCCCCGCTCCCGGCCCCGGGAGGAAAGTTGCGGGGAGACGCGGGGAGGCGGAGGCGGCGCTCCGGCAGGTGAGCGGGTCCCCGCCGGCTCCCGCCTCCCTTCCGGCCGGACCCGCACCCGGCGCGCAGCCTCCGCGCCCCCAGCCCCGAGCCCCGCTCGGAGCCGCTCTGATGGGAAACTCGGGGCGGAGGGCGGGGCGGGGCTGCGGTGACGCGGGGTCCGGCCGCACCGGGCGCCGCCGCCCCGATGGGGACCACGCGGCGCCCCCGCTCCCGGCTGCGGGCTGAGCGGGAGGCACTGGTTCCGGCACCAGGGCACGGCCTCCCTTTGGACCGGACCGAACCGGACCCGCCCCCCGCCCCGGACCGGACCGGGCAGTTCCGGTGAGCGGCCCGCGGCCACGTGGCGGGACAGGCGCGGCCTCGCACTCTCCCCGGGGCGCCCAGAGGACACGCCTCCCCGCCCGGAGGAGCTATTTCTGGATGTGGGTTTGGAGGCTTCGGCTGAGGAAGGACCAGGACGCCTCCCGCGGGAAATCAGCCGCTCTCACCGCTTCCTTCTTCCGAGCTCCGGCCAGTCCCATCCGCACGTGCAGGGGCTTACTAAGCGGGACGCTGCAGAAGGACCCGCATTTCAGTCCATCAGGAAAGCTAGAGGTGTCCACGCCTACAGGAGCCTCAGGGAAAATGTTACTAAATCTGCGATGCAACTGTCCACCCATCCACCCACCCACCCACCCATCCACCTACCCATCCATCCATCCATCCACCCATCCACCCATCCATCCCATCCACCCATCCATGCACCTATCCACCATCCATCCATCCATCCATCCATCCATCCATCCATCCATCCATGTACCCATCCACCCACCCATCCATCCATCCATCCATCCATGCACCCATCCACCCATCCATCCATCCACCCACCCATCTACACACCCATCCACCTATCCACCCACCCATCCACCTACCCATCCATCCATCCATCTATCCATCCACCCATCCACCCATCCATCCATCCATCCCATCCACCCATCCATGCACCTACCCACCATCCATCCATCCATCCATCCATTCACCTCCCTCAGGTACCTGCTCCTCCCCAGGTACCAGTTCCACCCCAGGTGTCAGCTCCTCCCCAGGTGTCAGCTCCACCCCAGGTATCAGCTCATCCCCAGGTGTGGCATCGAGTTCTGGACACTCTGGGAGAGAACTGACCAAACAGAAAATCCACAGAGAAGGGGGTTGATCTGGATTTAGGGTGCATCTTATGTAAGGGTTGAGGAGACCAAGAAGACTTAAGGGGCACATGTTGGCTATCTTTAGAGATTTGAGGAGTTACTGGGTTAAAAGAAAGTAGCCCAGCTTGTGTGGCTCAGTGGTTGAGCATGGACCCATGAACCAGGAAGTCGCGGTTCAATTCCCTGTGAGGGTTGGGGGATTGATCCCCTGTAGGGGGCATGTAGGAGGCAGCAGATCCATGATTCTCTCTCATCGTTAATGTTTCTTCCTCTCCTGCTCTCTCTCTGAAATCAATAAAAACATATATACAAACCTGGGGCCTGGTACACGAATTCATGCACCAGTGAGGTCTCTCAGCCCAGCTGTGCCCTCTCACAGCCCGGGAGCCCTCAGGGGAAGTTGACTGATGGCTTAGGCCCGTAGCTGTCAGTCAGACACCCTTAGCGCTGCCTCAGAGCTGGGAGAGGCTCCCGCCACCTCCACTGTGCTCGCCAGCCGAGCCCGGCCTGGGTTTCTGGCTGAGCGATGCCTCCCCTCTGGTAGCACCCTGACCACCAGCAGGCAAATCCTCACTGAGCGTCTGCCCCTGGTGGTCAGTGTGCGTCATAGCGGCCGGTCCTGGTCCTGTTAGTTAAATGAGAAAAAATAAGAAAGGTTCTATTCTGTGGAAGTTGGAGAAGCACAGTTTCACTTTGCTTGGGGGAGCATTTCTGCATCAGGAAAGTGTTAACAGGTCTGACTGCTTCAGAGAGGAGGCAGACACTCTGCGTAGCCACCGCTTATTCCGTGGATTATTCCGTGGATTATTCCGTGGTTTATTCCGTGGTGGTTTATTCCGTGAGCACGGGAGCGCCTGCTCTCTGGGAGTCCCTGCACCCAGCCCTGCGCCCAGCAGGAATGTGGCTGCCGTCATTGGAAAGAGGGTGTCACCACCATGGGACTCAGGTAGTAAAGAAGTGGGATGAGTTTGCAAAAAACAAACAAAAAAGCAAACAGCACCCTGGGCGTGAGGGAAAAGAGGAATTTAACCTCGTTCAGGAGTTTGGGAAGGTCTCGATAACGGGGTGAAACGTCAAACCTCAAAGAACAGCTAGTTCCTAGGGGATCCGTGAGTATTTCTGAACACGAGACTAAATATAAAACTCGTTAGAGGGTTTATTTTTAAACCGAAAGATTTGGGTTAAGCCTATTCTGTCGTCTTCTGTTCCTGGATGCATCCAGGGCCAGTCGATAGTAAACATCTGGAGGCCACAGCCCAGAACTGGGTCAGCGCTTCAACGATGTGTGCTAGTCCTGGTTTCACCTCGTTGGGGCGGGCAGCCGGCCAGACCCTGTTATCTCCCCGTGGCAGGGACAGTGGTGTGTCCGTCCACCCTTCCCGTCCGCGGGCACCTGGGAGCCTGTCCCTGTGAGTTCTGTGTAAACACGCGGCCGTGTTAAGCCACCAAACGTGAGAGGATGTGGGCGCCCCATTTCTGGACGAAAAGCAGGGCAGGGAGAGGTCACGTGGCCTCAGGACCCGTGGCCGGAGTGGCCCCGGAGGCCACACGTTCTGGATGGAGGAGCAGGACCCAGCCCCTGCTGGACAGGAGTGGCTGGGAGCAGCTCTCAAACAACAACCTGGCGACCAGTCAGCCATTAACCAGTTTTGTGCTTTTTTGGTTTTGGTTTTTCTTAATCCTCGCCCCAGAGGAGAGCATCGGCCTGCAGATGGGAAGGTCTCGGGTTCGAGGCCAGTCCAGGGCAGGTGCCTCGGTGGCAGGTTCCCGCCTGGGCTGGGGCCCTGGTCGGGGCGCGTGCAGGAGGTAGCCAATCACAGTGCTTCTCTCACATGGATGTTTCTCTGTCTTGCTCTCTCTTTCCCACTCTCCCTGAAAATCAACGGAAACAGGTCCTCGGGGGAGGATTCAAAACGCAACAACGACGAAGGAGTGTGTGGCCGCCTTAGTGACTTCCTGTGTCTTCTTCTGTGAGATGCGGCAGAGCCGGACGCGGAAACGTGCTTCCTGGATAAAATGCTCCCCTCCTTGGCTCTGGCGAGGGCTCGCGGCCGGTCCCTGCGAGGGGTCAGCGGTGCTGCAGTGACCGTGTGCTTCTCACAAGAACGGGGTGATGTCCATCTCGGCACCTCGGTATTCCATTCGCCCGGAGTGACTGTTCGCAGCTCTCGGTTCCCGCTGTTCACGGAGCCTCTTACGAATAAGAAGATCGGACAACGCATGCCGGCCTCTCTCCTCTCCCGAAGCGTCCCGCCCCGCCAGACGGCGGCAGGCAGCCTGCTGTCCTCCGAGCGCGGTGACCTCACTCAGGCACGGATCCATGTACAGTCACCGTTTTCAGATGACAATCAGCTAAACAGAAAAATGCCTCCGGACAAAGGAAGGAGCCCAAACCCCATCACGGAGCGTTCACACGGGCGAGGGGGCGTGGGGCCGGTCCCGTGGCCCAGGCAGTGTCAGCCCCCATCCCTGGTTTGGGGTCAGAATCTTCCATTCTTGAATACATTTTTTTTTTTTTTACATTTTTTGATCCTTGCCCGAGGATATGTTTTCATTGATTTTTAGAGAGAGCGGAAAGGAGAAGGAGAGAGAGAGAAACACCGATGTGAGAGAGACATATCAATTGGTTGCCTTCTGCTTGCCCGGAGCCTGCCACTGAGGTGCGTGGCCCTGACTGGAATCGAACCCAGGACCCGTCAGCCCGCAGGCCAGCGATGTGTCTACTGAGCCAAACCGGCCGGGGCTCGGATCTGTCTTCTATCTACATGGACTTTTGCTAAGTGACGTGGTAAGTGTGTCTAAGAGGTTAAACCCCTGTCAGCCATGGGCCCCCCATTTTTTAAAATATATTTTATTGTTTTTTTACAGAGAGGAAGGAAGAGGGACAGAAAACTAGAAACATTGATGAGAGAGTAACATTGACCAGCTGCCTCCTGCACACCTCCCACTGGGGATGTGCCCACAACCAAGGTACATGCCCTTGACCGGAATCGAACCCGGTACCCTTCAGTCTGCAGGCCGATGCTCTATCCACTGAGCCACACCGGTTTCAGCAGAAGCCCCCATTTTTATCTTTTGCTCAGAACTTGCCTCTGAAGCCCGGACTCAGGAGGCCTCGCCGTGCCACACCCCCGGTTCTGTGCCTGTCGCAGCCCTGCCAGGACCCCGCCCACCCCTCGTCTCACGTGCGAACCTCCGTCCACCCGCTGTTCGCGGGGAGACAGGCCTGTTCTCGTCCGCCCTCACTTTCTCTCCCCGTCCACGGTTAGCGTCCACGGCCGCGTCGCCTGCACACCCGCCGTCCAGCCGTGTCTCTGCCCCTCGCTGCTGCCTGGGCCATGGCTCTGGCCTCGGGCCTCCGGCTTCCGGGCGGAGAAGTGAGTGTGGAAGCCGCACAGGCTGTGGTGTGTGTGCAGCAATGTCCCTGGATTCGCTCGCTAGATGGCGCCAGAGCCCCCGCCAGGGCACCAGGCACAGGAGTCTGCTGGGGACTCCGCCAGCCTCAAGGACAGTCACCGGGGGCCTCGCGCCTGCCCAGGTCCCCGTGGCTCCCATCTGGCCGATGACGAGAGACTCCTCAGGGCGCCTCCGGTGCCTCTCGCCTCCTCCCGTCCACCCGCCCTGGGCCCGCTGCTCCCTCCTCTGACGGCTGTCTCCTTCATCGCAGGCGCAGTGACACAGAGGGCTGGGCGGCGCTGCGGCCCCAGCGGCCTGTCTGGCTCTCGGGGGACCTGCCGAGCCCTTGGATGGGCAGCTCCTGCACCTCGCAGCCTGCAGTCCACAGGGGCGTGTTCGTGAGAGGGAACCAGACCAGAGCCCGTTTCCTCCGATCTCACCGAGAGCACCAGCCCAGCCCACCATGTCGGCAAAGCGGGGCCAGATCTCGCCAGCGCGTCCTCCGGCGTCAGGGACACACTGGGGGGGGGGGGGGGGGGGGGGCAGGGGCTCCCCTTCGCCTCTCGTGTGGCAGCCGTGGCCTCGCTCATGGGGCGCTCTCAGGGGGAGCTTGGTGCTAACGCTGCCCGTTTGTGAACGCGCCTCTGGAAGCACCTGTGGTGGCGTCTGTGGACAGAGCCCCACGGGTCTCCCTCATTCCCGTTTACATCCCAGTGTGACAGCCCGGCCCCACGGTCTCCCTCATTCCCGTTTACATCCCAGTGTGACTGCCCGGCCCCACGGTCTCCCTCATTCCCGTTTACATCCCAGTGTGACAGCCCGGCCCCACGGTCTCCCTCATTCCCGTTTACATCCCAGTGTGACTGCCCGGCCCCACGGTCTCCCTCATTCCCGTTTACATCCCAGTGTGACTGCCCGGCCCCACGGTCTCCCTCATTCCCGTTTACATCCCAGTGTGACAGCCCGGCCCCACGGTCTCCCTCATTCCCGTTTACATCCCAGTGTGACAGCCTGGCCCCATGGTCTCCCTCATTCCCGTTTACATCCCAGTGTGACTGCCTGGCCCCACGGTCTCCCTCATTCCCGTTTACATCCCAGTGTGACTGCCCGGCCCCACGGTCTCCCTCATTCCCGTTTACATCCCAGTGTGACAGCCCGGCCCCACGGTCTCCCTCATTCCCGTTTACATCCCAGTGTGACAGCCCGGCCCCACGGTCTCCCTCATTCCCGTTTACATCCCAGTGTGACAGCCCGGCCCCACGGTCTCCCTCATTCCCGTTTACATCCCACTGTGACAGCCCGGCCCCACGGTCTCCCTCATTCCCGTTTACATCCCAGTGTGACAGCCTGGCCCCATGGTCTCCCTCATTCCCGTTTACATCCCACTGTGACAGCCTGGCCCCACGGGTCTCCCTCATTCCCGTTTACATCCCAGTGTGACTGCCCGGCCCCACGGTCTCCCTCATTCCCGTTTACATCCCAGTGTGACTGCCCGGCCCCACGGTCTCCCTCATTCCCGTTTACATCCCAGTGTGACAGCCCGGCCCCACGGTCTCCCTCATTCCCGTTTACATCCCAGTGTGACAGCCCGGCCCCACGGTCTCCCTCATTCCCGTTTACATCCCAGTGTGACTGCCCGGCCCCACGGTCTCCCTCATTCCCGTTTACATCCCAGTGTGACTGCCCGGCCCCACGGTCTCCCTCATTCCCGTTTACATCCCAGTGTGACAGCCCGGCCCCACGGTCTCCCTCATTCCCGTTTACATCCCAGTGTGACAGCCCGGCCCCACGGTCTCCCTCATTCCCGTTTACATCCCAGTGTGACAGCCCGGCCCCACGGTCTCCCTCATTCCCGTTTACATCCCACTGTGACAGCCCGGCCCCACGGTCTCCCTCATTCCCGTTTACATCCCAGTGTGACAGCCTGGCCCCACGGTCTCCCTCATTCCCGTTTACATCCCAGTGTGACAGCCTGGCCCCCCGGGTCTCCCTTATTCCCGTTTACATCCCAGTGTGACAGCCCGGCCCCACGGTCTCCCTCATTCCCGTTTACATCCTCCTGTGACAGCCCGGCCCCACGGTCTCCCTCATTCCCGTTTACATCCCAGTGTGACAGCCTGGCCCCACGGGTCTCCCTCATTCCCGTTTACATCCTCCTGTGACAGCCAGAGCGAGGAGAGACACCCCTTCGGCACGAAGGGCCGAACCACGGGGCGTTTTTGCTGCTTCCACACGTAGCCAGGCCCCCCAAGAGCAAAGAGGGAAGGTGGGGAGACCGGGGCCGTCCTCACACAGGCCCCTCGGGCACTGAGCTCGTGTCTGACGGACTGGGCTGCTGTCCACGGCCCCTCCCGGACCTCAAAGCCGGCCCAGCAGTGACGGCTCACCCCCCCCCCCCCCCGCCCCGATGGTTCTCTTTGCTTGAAAACAGACAAGCGTGTCCTTAAGCTAGTGCACGTCTGTTGCAAGCACACCGCACATGCCAGGCGCTGTCCTCAGGGCCGTTACACGTGTGAATGCACAGTAAGGGCTGCTCTTATGCAAATGAGGAAGCGACAAATGAGAAAGCAAACGGCCACATGACAGACTCCGAATTTGAACTGAGTCTGGTTTTAGACTTCTTCTTCTTCTTCTTCTTCTTCTTCTTCTTCTTCAGTTTTTTTTTTTTTTTTTTTTTTTTTTTTTTTACTGATTTCAGAGAGGAAGGGAGAGGAAGAGAGAGATAGAAACATCAATGGTGAGAGAGAATCATGAATCAGCTGCCTCCTGATGCCTCCTATTGGGGATCAAGCCCACAACCCAGGCAGGTGCCCTTGACCAGAATCAAACCCAGGACCCTTCAGTCCGCAGGCCGATGCTCTAGGCCCTGAGCCACACCAGCTAGGACTAGAGCTTCCTTTTTAAAAAAGTGATATACCATAAAATTAACCATCTACACATATGTAAAAGCCTAAGCGACCATTATGACCAAACAACCGAACAACCGGTCAACCAGTTGCTATGACACTGACCACCAGACGCTCAATGCAGACGCTGCCTCCTGGTGGTCAGAGAGCTCCCACAGCCAACCTCCCACAGCCCCTCCCACAGCCAGCTGGCCCTCCCTCCCATAGGCCCTGATCCCTGGCCAGGCCGAGGGGCCCCACCTGTGCAGGAATTCATACACCGAGTCTCTAGTTTTAACATAAACTACTCAGTGGCGGTCAGTGCATTTGCAGTGTTACACCCACATATCAAGCTCACGAAGCCAGTTCCTACGAGGACAGGGACCCCATGTGAGAGCCTGGAGGTCAGGGGGCCCCAAGACGTGACCCCGAAGTCTCAGCGAGGGAAGGGGAGGGCCCGCTTGTGACAACGTGTCCAGTTTGCCCAGACTCGCTTTCGCTCAGTGTTTTAATAATCACCGTCCTCAGCAAACCCCTGAGCCGGAATCCTGTGAGTCTGGAGGATTTAATTAGTGCACAAGAGCCGTAAGGACTGGTGTTCCAGAGCCAGTAATTGCCTTTTAAAAGCTAAAATGGAAACTGGCGGCCATCACAGCGTTCTCATTTCTATTCATCACGGTGGGATTGCCGAGAAAGCCGCCCGGACACCACACGCAGTTCCTTCCTGTTAAATCTCAAGAGCCGACCCCATTGCCGATGATGGCGTCTCGGTTTAATTTCCCTCCTCGCCGCCTCCTGCTGGAAGCACGTACATTGTTTAAATGTGTGTGTTTTTTTAATTATTAAAGAAATGCATGTAATTTCATTTTATTTTACTTCCTAGGGGACTCCCCACCCCCTTTGCCACAGTGGCTGTCCCCGTTATGCGTCCAGCAGCCGTGAATGAGGGTCCTTTCTCTCCACGGCCTCGCCGGTGCCTGCTGGTTTCTGTCCCCCTGATGGCGGCCATTCTGTCCTGCCTCTGTGTTTCACTAACTCCTTGGTTTCCAGTCGGCGTGAGGCTGGAATGATGGCCCCAGATTGGCTCTGTTTTAGCCTCACCCACCAAACAAACGTGTGCTTAGGGCCAGGGACCACAGGCCCATCGGCGGAGGTCGGAAGCAGAACCACCTGGGCTGCCAGGTGAGCCCACGCACACACCTGCAGGAGGTGAAGGGAGGCGGGAGGCCGGGGAGAGCGATGCATCGTGGGAGAGGCTCGGCGGTGCTGGCGTAGGCACCGGAGGAGCGGGCGGCGTCCAGAGCTAACACGGTAGGAACACGGATTTTCCTGGGACCTCGGGAGAGAGCCGGGTTCTGCCCATGGGAAGCGGTGGGAACGGTCTTTCTTTCTCTCCTAGAACTCGTAGGAAAGAGCAGCTGCTCCCGCCGGGAAAGGGAGGAAGACAGACTCTCACCTGGACTTCGGGCGAGGGGGAAGACCCACCGCGCACCTTGGTCTTCGCCCGCCGAGACCCGGTTCGGACTTCTGAACCGTAAGTCACCAGATTTATGTTTCCTTAAGGCCGTGGTCGGCAAACCGCGGCTCGAGAGCCACAGGCAGCTCTTTGGCCCCTGAGTGTGGCTCTTCCACAAAACACCACGGCCTGGGCGAGTCTGGGCGAGAAGTGGCGTTAGAAGAAGTTTAAGTTTAAAAAATGTGGCTCTCCAAAGGAATTCAATCGTTGTGCTGTTGGTATTTGGCTCTGTGGACTAATGAGTTTGCCGACCACTGCCCCCAGCTGCTGTGTGTGGCCACGTGCTCCCCGCCGAGGGAAATTAAATCAGGAATCGGATGCATTTCCGTGTGAGCCTTGGGGATCCGGCAGAACATGGGTTACCCTTCACGTCGTGTTTAGATGTTTCGGGTAGTTCAAACTTCTTGCTGGAGAACGACAAATGGCAGTTTTCCTCTAATTAGTGTGTTTCTGTTTGCTTTGCTTTGGAATTGAGTGTCTTTCTGAGGAAGGTCAGCTAGAAAACACTCCTCTGAGACACTCCCCTGTGGGGTGTCCTGGGGCCCGGCTCCTGCCTGATGCGTTGAGCCGGGTATAGAATTCTGTGTTGGAAAAGGTGTCATCATCTCACAGTCTGGGTGTGGGGCTCCGATTGGCCAGGCTGCTGTTTGTTGTCACCTGTCTGTCCCCTTTGCTTTTATCCTTTAAACAGCGATGCAGCCACAGGGGGAATGGGCCGTGCACCGAGGGGTCAGGGGACGTGATTTGAAAGGAATTGCATTGCCCTTTGACCTGACTTGTTCTCTAGGTTTGCTCATCTTGGGGGAGTTTTCCTCAGCGTTTCCACTGGATCTGAAAATGGAAAGGGATTCAAATCTATTGTTCTGTGACTGAAGCCAGAGGGTGCTCTGGCCAGTGGCTTCTGGCCACCTTCCTGGAGGAGGGCCCGTGACCTCAAGGCAAGAAGGAAAACCCCTATTTTGTTTGGAATTTTTTGCTGTTTTTTTAGATGGCTTCTTATTCTAGATTCTAGAATGTTTGTTTTCTAGCCTGCTTTAGCCTGTTTGAATAATGAGGAAGATAAATTTAGCTGCCTGACCTTGTAGGCCAGAGACTAGATACGCCCATACTCTCAATGCCATGCCAGGTGCACTTTATAATTGGATAGAACTGTGTTGTTTTCAAGGCCAGCAGCGAGATAACCACTAAATGCACACAGGGCTGGCTCTTTAATAAAAAGGGAAGTTCTGCTTGTAGCCTTGCTTAGAATTTGGATTCATTTTCTCTAAGCCCACCGTGGTGAATAAAGTGAATCTCTCCAAACTCTCCTGCATTGTTTGATTGTTCAGGAACTCTGTAACAAGGGCGAGACAGGTGAATCTGGGTTTTGTGTGGGTTATGTCTCGGGGCCTGTAATTCTCCTCATGATACTCCTGACAGGTGCCCATTGCTCATGATCGAGGAAGGGACAGCCACCTGTTGGCATGACATTAACATGCAGCACCTGTATCTGTGCCCGTGTCACAAGGCGGGTCATGTCCATCACCTGCTCATGTTTGCGTGTGACCAGACACGTGCGGCTGTTTCCGTGTTGATGCTGTTTTCCGATTGTTTTCCTCCCAGGGAGCCAACAGCCCACGGATGGGACACAACCCACAATGCCGCTTATGCATTATTCCCCAGGCCCATTGGACACACCCTGTGGGTCTGGGAAGAATGAACTGAGTGGATGTTTGTGTCCTGAGGGTCAGGGGAGAGGTGGCTGCCCAGTTCTGGACGCCGAGGGGCGAGGGGGAGGGAGGAAGACCCCTGGGTGCTGAGGGGGAGGGCAAGAGAGGAAGCTGCTGGGAACGGAGACCCCGGTTCTGGGCCTGCAGCTGCCAGGTGGACGCCTCGGGAACCCGGGTCCTCGGCCTCCGGGAAACGGGGAGCAGGGGCCAGTGTTCTCTCAGCTTCTTGTGTTTCTGTCCGGTCTCCATGCTGCATGTCTCAGCTTGCCTGTTGTGACAGAATAGTGGCCCCCAAGTATGCTGATGTTTGAATCCCCACAAACTGCACGTGTGGCTAGTGTCACACGTCTTGGACGTTAGGAGGTGGGACCACAGGCCAATCAGCTGGCTGTCGGGGAAGCAGGGCCACCTCGGCTGCAGCTGAGCCCGTGCACGCACCTGCCAGGCTTGGGGGGGGGGGGGCGGGGGGAGTGGTGAAGAGGAGGCAGGAGGCCCGTGTGGGAGCAATGCATCGTGGGAGCGGCTCAGCATGCTGGCGTGGACGCTGGAGGAGCGGAGCAGCGACCAGAAGCTACAAAGGTAGGAACACGGGTTTCCCGGGACCTCCGGACAGAACAGGCTGCCGACACGGAAAAGGTAGGACACGTCCTTTCTCTCGTATTTTTGGGGGATTTTTCTGCTGCGTTTCTGTTCCTCCTGCGATGGAAATGTGACACTTTATCGTTAGTGACTGCAGAGCCCGGCCGCCCTGGCCACAGCCCCTCACGGGGCTCGCTCTCTCCGCCCGCCCCTCAGGGACCACCCGTGTCTAACGCAGTCGCTGCGGCCAGAACAGGGCCTGGGGCTGGTGGCCCTTAGTCGATGGTGGGGTGTGATCTGTGATGTCGGTGGCAGGGGGTGGCGGGAGGAGATGAGGTGGCCCCTCACTTGCTGAGGGAGGAGAGAGGTGTGAGGGCTCCTGGGTAGGGGACCTGCTGGGCACAGGCCCTTCGCCGAGACAGGACAGATGGAGGTGTGATGGTGAGGGTGATGATTTCGGCGTGTTCCCTGCTTCCACTGTGAGGCCACGCCGCCCGCCAGCACACACGGGAAGCCTCTCACCCGGGGCCTGAGTCAGGAAGGAGTTCAAACCCAGTGTGGCTCCGAGAGGCCGTGGGGACCTCTGTGGCGTGTCATTGGGGAGATGGGGGCTGGAATGGGGTCGCGTGTCCTCATTAACGTTATTTAGGATCGTCCTTACCTACAGCTCTTCCTCTGAGCCTCGGCTCCTCATCACAGTTAAAACCACTTTCTCTCTCTCTGACCCTCTCACCACCCTCCTCCTGAAGCCCAAACTCGGCATCCCTCCTCCTCGGGCCCGGGAGGGGGGGCCTTCAGGTTGGGGTGCGGTTGCCAGACCCTCCCCCCACATCTCGCTTCATTACTCAGCACCTCACCGCCTGGTACCCGCCTTCACTCTCCTCTGTTCCTGTATCTGATGCTCAGCCACCTGGGACGTGGCTGATGTGCTTATGACATAACTAGTGCCCAGGGCATGGATTCGTGCACATTGAAAGGAAATTAATTAGAAGAGATATTTTAATATCCACCTTTCTCTATAATAGAAGTGTCAGAGATGAAAGAAAATTAGTAAAATGCATATGAAAATAATATGTGAATTTATTAATAAATAATAACAACAAAGACATGATGTGAAAACAACAAAAACATGATATAAAAACAACATTGATTGAAGACAATGACTGATGAATTGATTAACCTTATTCTACTATCTCCCTGTACACCACATTAAGAGTGAAAACGCTCAGAGTGCTTGACTAATTTCCCTTGTGATGAAGTATTTACAACTTTAACATCACACACCCTTTGAACTTGAGAGAAAGCAACTTATACCTGGCCATGTCCCAAAAGGGTTCAGGTAGGGGCATTCCTGCTCTGTCTGGAGCTTGTCCTTGTGATTTATTAATAGTCATCACAGATGCTGGCATCACAGGAAACTGTCTTCGAATTAATGTAGATCAGACGGGGACAAATCCATTCTTGGAATCAGAACCATCTTCCTTCCTCAGATCCCGTTAATACTTCAGCTAAGATCGTGTTAGGTCGCAATGCTTTGATAATAAATCCGGTGCCATTACAAAGACCCCATTTACTATCACGATTTCTCAGTAGCATGATGATTGTATTATACCTACTTTCAATTTCAATGTATGACTCGGCATTCCCGAAGGAGTAATACCGCTCAGAAATTCGATGGGAGCCTTTTATGTATCGCACATGCAGGAGACAATGTTCATTTTTAAATTGTCAGTGCGCATCATAGGTACCGGTCGGTCGTTTGGAAGGACATGTGGTCAGTCACTTAACCTTTTATATATAAACTGCCAGACGTAGGTAGCATTCATATTAGGTGGAAAATACAGATTTACTTAGCGAAGAAAGGAATCATACTTAGGCGTTAGAGAATTACTTTTAAAAACTATTTTTTTTAATGAAACTTGGCTGGATTTTCCAATTTGAAATAATCCCTCCCAGGTAGACTCCCCCAAACACTTCCCCCTCTGGTCTTCGTCACCAGCTCCGTCACATGTAATTAGTCTCGAGCGCGTTACATTCCTGCTCCCGTGTGTGCGTGTTTGTATCACCAACACTGGCCCTGTGGATTGACTATGTACAGTGTTCAGTCGACATGGCTCAGGGGCTGAGTGTTGACCTCTGAGCCAGAAGGTCACGGTGGGATTCTGGTTGGGGATCCCCAGTGTGGGGCATGCAGAAGGCAGCCATCCATGACTCTCTCTCATTGATGTTTCTATCTCCCTCTCCCTCTCCCTCTGAGGTTGATAAATGTGCTGTACCAGCACAGCCAAGGGTTCCCCTCTCCCTCTGAGGTTGATAAATGTGCCGTACCAGCACAGCCAAGGGTTCGGCAAGCCTGAGGGAGGGCTGGCGAAGGATGAAGAAAAGATAGACAAAGAGAATAAGCTGGGTCTAGGTGGATCTTCTGTGTCTGGCTGAGGCCACAGAACAGATCCAGATGGCAAACCTGATGGTTTATTTATAGTCAGGGGTAAACAAGGCAATCTGCAATGTTGTTGTAAGTTTCACTTATTTTGGCAGGATTTGCTGCACCCTCCACAGCCCACTAGCTCCCCAGGAAAGATAGAGGGAGCCGTCATAAGATGAAGCTCCATCCCCCAATAGGAGGCGTGCAGGAGGCAACTGGGTCCTTTCTCTCTCTCTCTTCCTTCCTCTCTGAAATCAATAAAAAAAATATCCTATATAATAAAGAGGTAATATCCAAATTGACCCTAACACAAGATGGCCTCCCCCATGTGGTCAAAGATGGCCACCACAAGATGGCCGGCAGGGGAGGGCAGCTGGGGGCAATCAGGCTGGCAGGGGAGTGGTTAGGGTGTGATCAGGCTGGCAGGCAGGTGAGTGGTTGGGAGCCAGCAATCCCGGATTGTGAGAGGGATGTCCCCCGAGACGTCCCAGATTTTAGAGGGTGCAGGCTGGGCTGAGGGACACCACCCACCAGCGCACAGATTTCATGCACCGGGCCTCTAGTTTTTAAAAATAAAAAGATAGCTGAAACTGGTTTGGCTCAGTGGTAGAGCATCGGTCTGCAGACTGAAAGGTCCCGGGTTCAATCCCGGTTGCGGGCACATTCCCGGTAGGTGGTGTGTAAGAGGCAGCTGGTCGATGTTTTTCTCTCATCCATGTTTCTAGCTCTCTATGCCCCTCTCTTCCTCTCTGTAAAAAAATCAATGAAATATACAATAAATCAATAAAAAAAAAAGATAAACCCGAAAGTGAGTCACCATCCCAGGAGCTTGTTTTCACACACTCCTGTGCATCTCCTTCCTCGTCTAAGAGTGACGCTGATGACGGAATCAGCTGGAGATAAACACAAGAAGGGGCTGGGGCTCTGCCATCGGGGGGTGAGACTTCGATCTGCATCTCACTCAGTGGTGCTTGGAGACCGTGTCCTCGATGCCCAGGCAACTCTGCTTCGGGCCACAGACAGTGGGCCATCCTGGGCTGAGGCTTCTGGTCCGAATGAGGCCTGAGCAAATCTCCAAACAAAGAGTCTGAGCCGAAACCAGTTTGGCTCAGTGGATAGAGCATCGGCCTACAGCCTGAAGGGTCCCATGTTCGATTCCGGCCAAGGGCATGTACCTTGGTGGCTGGCACATCCCCGATGGGGGGTGTGCAGGAGGCAGCTGGTCGATGTGTCTCTCTCATTGATGTTTCTAGCTTTCTATCCCTCTCCCTTCCTCTCTGTGAAAAATCAATAAAATATATTTAAAAACAAACAAACAAAAAACCAAAGAGTTCGAATACCTCCTCCCCCAAACCTCCCCGCATTACAAGCTGTTCACATCAGATTATCTCATCCTCTGGCCTCCGCACGGTGAGTCTGACCCCTCTTTCTCTCTCTCGACGGTGCTGTGTGCTTCACAGCTGCTTTGAAATAAAAACACCTTCCGCCCATTCTCTCTGCTTCCCAAACAGCTTTATTTATGTGGGTCCGCGGAGCTGGGAGCGTCCGGACGCCCGGCTGGGAGCCGAGTGGCGGGCGCATCTGCGGTTATAAATATAGAATTTATTTCGCTTACGTAAAGCAGCTCGGCGACGTGTTCCTAAAAGCTTTTAAAAAGGAGTTTCTCGCCTCTGCTCTGGTGATGTGGTTGTGAATTGTGTCCGTGCTACAAATCAAACTTAAAGCT
Source organism: Pipistrellus hanaki (assembly GCF_964339955.1). NCBI lineage: Eukaryota > Metazoa > Chordata > Mammalia > Chiroptera > Vespertilionidae > Pipistrellus > Pipistrellus hanaki. The sequence goes on along the minus strand of NW_028182274.1, from coordinate 276,895 downwards.
CCATCGCATGCCGCTTTTAAAAGGGCTTTCAGAAGACTTGTGTTTCTGTGAGTGAAAGGAGCAGGACCTGAGAGCTGTGGTGGAGGCTCGGAAAACAAGGAAAAACAGCCGAAACCGGTTTGGCTCAGTGGATAGAGCATCAGCCTGTAGACTGAAAGGTCCCAGGTTTGATTCCAGTCAGGGGCATGTACCTTGGTTGTGGGCACATCCCCAATGGAGGGTGTGCAAGAGGCAGCTAATCGATGATTCTCTCTCATCAATGTTTCTAACTCTCTGTCCCTCTCTCTTCCTCTCTGTAAAAAATCAATAAAATATATTTTTTTTAAAAAAAAAGAAGAAGAAAAGAAAAAGAAAACAAGGAAAAACACACCCTGTCCCTGTCTCACTCTCTCCTCTGACATCACAGCCTGAGCCCCAGGAGGCAGCCACGCGGGTCCCCTCGGAGTCCAGGCCCTGCACGCTGCGTGCTTCCTGCTCTCCTGTTGTTTGTTTTTGTTTAAATATATTTTAATTGATTTCAGAGAGGAAGGGAGAAGGAGAGAGAGAGAAACATCAATGATGAGAGAGAATCGTGGATCGGATGCCTCCTCTATGTGCCCCCCCCCTCCCCCACTGGGGATGGAGCCCATAATCTGGGCCTGTGCCCTGACCGGAATCGAACACGGGGCCCTTCAGTCTGCAGGCTGATACTATATCCACTGAGCCACACCGGCCAGGGCTGTACTCAGTTTTATGTCTCTTTCCAGGATGGTTTTTTGAGAATGAGGGACATGTTTCTGTGGCATTTAGAACCCCTTTATTTCTGTAAATCTAGGCAACCTATCTCAAAACTGCCTTTTCTATTCATCCACTCATTCATTCACTCGCATGTTCACTCACTCTCTCGTTCATTCTCCATGTGCCCCAGGTATGTTGTAGCCATAGGAATGGGCCCCAACTGGGAATTGAACCGTGACCTCCTGGTTCATAGGTCAACATCCAACCACTGAGCCACACGGCTGGGCCACTTGCTTACTTTCCAGTCGGCTGGGACCACCGCGGGAACAGAGGAAAACTAACCCACCCCCGCACTGCAGATGCCAGGCTCCCGGAACTTTCCGTCCTGTTAGGTAAGAGGGAGCCGCCCGGCACCAGGAGTGAGGAGCGCGGCTGTGAGCAGATGGCACCGCGCGCCCAGCTGCGGCGGCTCCTGCTCTCTCCACGGCGGATCCTCTGCCAGGAGCAGCCGGCGGCGGGGGCGGCGACCTTGGAGGGTCGGGCTTCGTGCCCAGGTCCTGGGCCCCGGGGCCTTCCTCGCCCGCTGCTCTGTGCCCGCTGCTCTGTGCCCGCTGTGTATGTGCCCCCTGCTGTGTCTGTGCCCGCTGCTGCGTCTGTGCCCGCTCTGTCTGTGCCCCGTGCTGTGTCTGTGCCCCCTGCTGTGTCTGTGCCCGCTGCGTCTGTGCCCGCGGCCGACGGGGTTTGCTCACCGGCGCAGTCCGTCCGCTGTCTGTCCCCGGCCTCCCGGGGAAGGGACGGGAGTGTGGACGCCGTGGCTGCAGCCGAAAACGCCACGGGAGCAAAGATACCGTCGATCGCACCACCAGCGCCTGTCACACCCGGAGGCAGCACCAGTGTGTCCAGGACGGGGCCGTCCAGTCCCTCATTGTGCAGCGAGCAGTGACCTTCAGACCACCCTTCCCTGCGGTTCCATCCTCACAAAGCAGCCGGGCACACCACCCGCTGGACGGAGCCGCCTCCTCCCATTTCTCTCCTGGTTCTCAGAAGCCAGCGTGACTGCGAGAAAACGATTGTAAAGTGATATGCGGCTTCGTTGTTAAAGCCTGGCTTATTCCCAGTTCGTGCTGATTACCTAACGACATCATCTGAATCCCTCCTCGTAAACGTGCTTGGTAGGCTCCGTGTTCTGGAAGAAACCTTGTTTGCACTCACTGTCTGTGTGTGTGTTAGAAATCCTGTATAATACCAGCCTGATACGCTATGTGTCCAGTTGGCTGTTCGGCCAATCAGAGCGTGTCCTGCTCCAGGTCACACCGCTTCCCGTGACCTCAGGGCCGGTGCCCAGGGCCGGGGGAGAGCGAGGGGCACGGTGACGGGGACCAGCTCACCCACAGCCTCAAACCCGGAGCGGAATGGGGGTGTCACGGGCACGGTGTCTGATCGCCTTCCAGTTGAGAAGGAGCACACCTCCTCCTGCCCCCCTAACGCGCCCCAGACGCTCAGCACGGGAGAGCCTCCGAAGAGCACATGGTTGAACTCAGAGGGGCCGGTGGTGTGGGCAGGGATAACCCAGGAGGGCTTCCCGGAGGCGGCGGCAGGCGAGGTGCACTCGAAGCCGAATGTTCTGATTCTGCTCCGGGTTCTGGGCGGTGAGGACAGAGGGAGGGAGCTCCCGTCTCCGAGCCCGGGTAAAACGGTTACAGGATGTGGGTGAGAGCGATCCGGGCTCAGCTGGACCCCAGTTATCACAGGAAAGCGTCTGTGTCACATCGGGGCCCGAAACCCACCCACAGCCGCACTCCTATCCTGCCCTCCGTCCGGGAGAGACGCTGTCATGACAATATTTCCCATCGTTAATTATGGGATGCCCCCTGGCTTCAGAGCCGCTGAGACATGGAAAGCACACACAAACAAGCAGTGAACCGTCTAAACAGAACATCGCTAAAACCGGCGTGGCCCAGTGCATTGAGCGTCGGCCTGAGGACTGAAGGGTCCCGGGTTCGATTCCGGTCAAGGGCATGTACCTTGGTTGTGGGCACATCCCCAGTGGGGGGTGTGCAGGAGGCAGCTGATCGATGTTTCTCTCTCATCGATGTTTCTAACTCTCTATCCTTCTCCCTTCCTCTCTGTAAAAAGTTAATAAAATATATTTTTTTAAAAGTCATACCCTTTGCCCTTTGCCACAAAGATGTTCTGTTCTTCTTTTCCCCGAGTAAGGAGCCTGCCTGAGAGGCACGGAGACGCCGGCTCACATGAGCGCAGAGACGCCCGGTGGAGGCGGGTGACCTGCCGGGGCCCGCTGGGCCGTGGAGCCCAGTGTCCTCATCACCCAGCGGGCGGCCCCGCGGCCCCGAGCCCGGCGGAGGCAGAGGGCACGCTGCCAGTCCGCCGCTGCTGCTGGCTCCTGTCTGAGTGCGGGGAGGGGGGGGCAGGGAGGAGGAGGGCGGGGGGGTTGAGGTGAAATCCTGCCGTTTGCAGCCGTGTGGATGGGGCCTGACGGTCTGCAAAGTGAAATAAGTCCCAGGGGAAAGGACAAGAACCGTATCCATTCACGCATCTGTGGGATGTGAACCAGAAACCAACACACCAATCACACACACTCACACACTCACAGACACACACACACACACGCACACACATGCTCACGTGCACACACACATGCTCACACACACACATGCACGCACACACACACACGCTCACAGACACATGCTCAGAGAGACACACACAGACACATGCACGCACACACACACACACGCTCACAGACACATGCTCAGAGAGACACACACAGACACATGCACGCACACACACACACGCTCACAGACACATGCTCAGAGAGACACACACAGACACATGCATGCACACACACACGCTCACAGACACGCTCACAGACACGCTCACAGACACGCTCACAGACACACACACAGACACACACGCACACACACTCACAGACACACGCTCACAGACACACACACGCTCACAGACACACACGCTCACAGACACACACACAGACACACACGCACACACGCTCACAGACACAGACGACAGTGTGGGGGTGACCAGAGGGGCGGGGAAGGGAGGGGGCAGACCTTGGAAAAGTGGCCTCTGACACGCTGGGCTCTGACAGCGCCAGGCACTGGCCATCCCTCAGCGCTCGGCCGGGAGCGGGAAGAAAGACAGTGACTTGTTCTGTTCCTAGTTATTCCGCTTCCTCCTGTTCACACAGAGAAGAGCCGCCTCGGGGCGCGGGCCTGTGATGCTGTAAATGCAAATCTCCCACTGGGAGGCCCCGGGCGGACACTGATGGGTTTTCCTCGTTCTCCCCATAATTGGCGAACCTGTGGTCTGAGCCACTGCATAAGCGCTCCGAGGGTCACGCTGATCTCACTTGGCCTGACAGTTTCGGGGGGAAATACAGTTTGATTATTTTTCTATCAAAGAGGCAAAGCCTTCCTTTTATTTGTGGGAACAGCAGGGCATGGACTGCAATCAGCCCCGAGGCCTCCAGGAGCCGCAGGTCAATGCACCTCCGCTGTGTCTGCAGCCACACTCTCCCCGGAGCGCCCCCAGCAGGTGAGGTTGTGGTTTTCAAATATATTTTTGCTGATTTCAGAGAGGAAGGGAAGGGGAGACAGAGATGGAAACATCCATGAGGAGGAAGAATCACGAATCGGCTGCCTCCTGCACGCCCCCCACTGGGGATGGATCCCGCATCCTGGGCCTGTGCCCGGACCGGGAGTCAAACTGTGACCTCCTGGTTCCTAGGTCGATGCCCAACCACTGAGCCACACTGACTGGGCCAATGTGTCTACTTTTTTTACTGAAATGTTTAAAGATGGGAAATCTTGTGCCCCAGATAAATGCCTCTAACTTGAAGTAAATGTATAAACCATCCACTCACTAAAAGGTAATGTGAGATTATTTATGCACTTAATAAATTTTAGTCTTTTCTTTACAAATTACAGAACTTATATATATATATACCAGAGGGCTGGTGCGGGAAATTCATGCTCAGGTAGGGTCCCCAGGCCTGGCTGGCGATGAGGCCGATCTGTGGGGCGACCAGCAGGGCGATTGCGGGTGCCTTGACTGGTTGGGGCCTGCAGGTTGGGGGCAGCTCCTGTGTGGAGCGTCTGCCCCCTGGTGGTCAGTGTGCGTCACAGCCACCAGTCATTCCACCAGTCTTCATTCCCAGTTCAGTCGATTTGCATATTAGGCTTTTATTATACAGGATAATGTGTTTTCTAAGATTTTAGAATCAAATGTGTCTCTGATGTAATTAACGTGTTAGGGAAATGAAAACATGCATGTATCTTGTCTGGGACCGGTCCAGCCAAAGGTATTTTCCCTGGTTCTCCAAGTGACACGTGAAGGAGACACAGGACCCATCGCTACGCTCGCGCCCACAGCAGCCTGTGGTTGGGTAGCAAACTGACACGGAAATTAAGTTCTCGAGGCTCCTGCTCACTGAGCTCCATGGTCGTACTTCAGTCTGGAATTCTGCTGAAGGAACCGGCGTAGTTCAGATTTGCTCAGAGGTCACCACCACGTGCTCTCCTGGGCCCGGCCGTCCCCCAGCCCCTCAGCTCCCCTGCTCAGCAGTGGCACCGGCTGGGCCGATGGGATTAACACCGAGCCAGCCTCTCCGATCTGCAGGCTCCTCCCAGGAGCCACACAGCAAACGGGAGGCGATGAATCAGATCCGATCCCCAGACTGGAGGGTTTTAAAAACGCGTTTAGTTACCGAATAGATTTTCCTCTGAACATTTGCATCGCGGCCTGCGATTTATGTTGCTGTGTTGTTGCCGGGTGTTTGTTTTTTCCTTTTCCAGGAAATGCAGGGAGAAGCCGCAGGAAGGAAAAGTGGGGAACCCAGTGGTCATAGGCACGTACCCTCAGCTCACCGCTCAGAAGTTCAGTGTAACCTTTCAATGAATAAGCATCGCTTATCAGCCCGCCAGTCAGAGTTTTCCGCAGGAGAAAAATGCTGATTTACCATCATCTCTGACACGTGGACACGGGCACAGATCTCCCCCAGCAGCACCACGGCCGCAGGGACGGCTCCAGCTCTGTAACCCGGGTCCAGAGACCCCGTGCCACCGCTGTGGCCCCGGTCCGGGAGGGGCTCCCTGTGGCCACCGCCTGCGGGACTGTTTATGCCGAAGGCCCAAGGCCATGTCCACGGAGCGCCATCGGGCGCTCACAGCTGAGAGCAGCTGCGGTGCAGGCGTGGTCACTACGATGCGTTTGCTGGTCGATGCAGATCTGTATCCCAAGGGGGGAGGGTCACTTTAATGCTGATTTTCAGAAACAAGCCCCGAGTCCCGGCCCCGTGGATGCATTTCTGAGGCGGCCCCTGTGGTTTGTGGGCATGGAGCAAACTTCCCAGCCACGGGCCACGTGCACTTATACACGGAGCGGCCAGAGCATGACGGTCTCTGAACCCCTGGCCACTCCGTGTCTATCCTATAGAGTAAAAGGCTAACATGCAAACTGTCCCCTTGACCAGGAGTTCGACCAGCAGGCAGGCTGGCCAACCGCCCATGTCCCCTCCCCCTGGCCAGGCTGGCCGGACCCCACCCATGCACAAATTCGTGCACCGGTCCTCTAATACACACACACACACACACACACACACACACACACTCACACAGAGTGGCCAGGTTATTATGCGTTCAGAGATCACAATTAATCTGTCCGCTCCATATACAATAAACACTGGTGACTGCTTTGCTTTCCACTAACACAGTTTCTCTGTGGACGTGAAACACTTTTGGAACCGAATTTCTCCAATGACTTGGGTTCCCAAAAGCATTTAAACTCTTGCTGTAACTCGGATTTATAGCTGCCATTTGTCTTGCTGTCCTGCAAGGCGGTGCACGCCGAACCGCAGTCAGATTCACACCCGGAACAGGGGCTGGAACACACCAGGCCTGTTCTGAGGGGGAGGAGGAGGAAAAGGAGAAGGAGGAGGAGAGGGAGGGGGAGGGGGAGGAGGAGAGGGAGGGGGAGGAGGGGGGGAAGGGGGAGGAGGAGGAGAAGGGGGAAGAGGAAGGGGGGAGGAGAAGGGGGAGGGGAGGAGAGAAGGGGGGAAGGGGAGGATGGGGGAGGGGAGAAGGAGGGGAGAAAGAGGGGAGGAGGGGGAGGAGGGGAAGGGGAGGAGGAAGAGGAGAAGGGGGAGGAGAAGGGGAGGAGGAGGGGGGAGGAGGAGGAGGGGAAGGGGGAGAGGAGGAGGGGGGAGGGAGGGGGGAGGGGGGAGAAGGGGGGAGGGACAGCGAGGGCGTTTTTGAGACCCTTTCGTGACCCTGTCCGTGTACGTGGGTTATAGCTGCAATGTTAGCTTTATTCTTTCTTTCTTTTTAACTGTGGATAAAAGCAAAAATTAGTTTGAAAGCAATTATTCTAAAGACGTGTCTGTTTTTATCGTCCCTCTCCAACGGAATGGGTTGGCCGTAGTTAGCGTCTGAGCGGGAGTGAGTGAACTCTAAAACGGAGGGACAGCGGCCCACCCGTCCCGGTGGGCCTTCTACGTGTGTCCGTTAGCGGCCCCCTCGCTGCGGGAGGGGTGCTCAGGACGGCCTGTCACCACAGAAAGCAGGACCCGGGACACTGCTGACTGTGATGTGGACGGGGCAGAAGTCCCGCCGGCTCAGCCTCTGCCGGCTCGCAGACTGCGTCTCCGGAACGGTTTCTCGGCTGACGGCTTTGGAAATCTCGCGTTAAACCTATTAACTCCTCCGACGGCAGCGATTCCTCGGTGTTCTGATTCGCTGACGGGATCTCACGTCGCCGAGGGCGACGGGTATGGGTATGATGTGAGATGCCCACGCCTGTTTCACCGTGAAACCATTTTAAACGTTGTGTGTTTTCCGGAGTATTATTTATTGGGACACACTTTGGGACATGTTTACTCGAATCATGCCACGGAAGTAGGCGAATCGAGGAAGTCCAGAAGACGTTCTGTGTGCAGTAGGATGTCTCAGAAATCAGACCGAACTCACATTTTCCTGTTAGCACAGATTTAAGGATGGGAGCATCTGGTATTTTTTAAGCTTGCGATTCAATGGAAGTGGATATTTGCTGGTCTACTTTCTTAGGGAATTCACATGAGTAAGTTCAGAGGGGGAGGAGGGGAGGAAGGGGGAGGAGGAGGAGAAGGGGGAATAAATGCTTTATGTTTATTTGTCCCTCTTATAAACCATAGTGTAAATTATTTACGACTGGTGCATGAAATTCCTGCATCTGGGGTGGAGGGGCGGTGGTCCCCTCAGCCTGGATTGTGAGAGGGTGCAGGCCGGGCCAAGGGACCCCACTGGTGCATGATTGGGGCCAGAGAGGAACAAGGGAGGGACTGCGGGAGGGCTCCAGGGCGTGTCCGGCCTGTCTCCCTCAGTCGCATTCGGCCGGACCCCAGCAGCAAGCTAAACTACCAGTGGAAGCGTCTGCCCCCTGGTGGTCAGTGCACGTCACAGCAAGTGGTTGAGCGGCTGTAGGATATCATTAGCATATGACGCTCTGATTGGTTGAACAGATGACCGGATGCCGGCCGGGCGGGAACAGTTTTACCATCACCTCTATAAAAGTCTGGTTAAAAGGTCACTGGGCTGCTTCTCTGCGTATTTTTAAAACCAGGAAAGACAGACAACACCCAGGCCCTTTGCTAAACCCGGTTGTGGGCCTGACCAGGAAGCAGGCTGGCGTGCTGGGCGGGAGCGAGTCTGACTGACTAATACTTCCCGTGGGCACCTCAGGGTGGGGGGCTCGGGAGGGAGGGCTGGATGGGGATTATGGGATTAGATGAGTCACTGAGTGAGCGGGGAGGGGAGGGAGCGGCTGGTGAAGAGCCGGTTCCCACTGCTCAACCCACTGAGCCACACCAGCCAGGGCTACTGAGCTATTTTACAAAGAAAAGAGTTTATAGGAAGATGGAAAAGTATAGACACCACCTATTTCCTACATATTTTTTATCACACGGACACTTTAACGAGACAAGCTCATGATTAAAACATTAATTATGAGTTGTGCTCTCGTTTTCCTCGGCCGTCCCGTGGGAAGATTTAGCGTTGGGTGGGACACATCCCTCACTGAGTAATAAATAAGCTCCCAGTATCGAAATGGGTGGTACTGGTGTCCATGGAGTGAGTCTGACCCCGTAACGCCCCACCGGCAGCTCCTCACAGCATCCACTCCGCCTCCTCCTCCTCGTCCCCCCGCCCTGAGGTGCTGCCTCCATCCCAGCGGCTCCTCCACATCTCCTACCACCTGCTCTTTGTTTCTAACTCTCATCGAGGGGTGAGGATGTTTTCCCATCGATTTTGAGAGAAAGAAACATCGACACGAGAGAGACACATCCACTAGTGGCCTCCTGCTCCCAACCCACCGGGGCCAGGGATCGAACCTGCAATGGAGGTCCACGGGCTGGAGCTCTACCCACTGAGCGAACTGGCCCGGACTGGACCACAAACTTTTTCATCACAGCAGTGTTACGTATTCAGTTCATTCTTTCCCTCGATTGAACCAGACCTTCATTTTCTGTGTGGCTTTTACTTTTATGAATTACTGCTTCCCACCTTCTAGTTCCTCCCTGATTTGACTGCTTTATTGCCTTGGCTTCCCAATCATTTTAACACTTATTTTACTAAGGACTTAAAATTTCTCGTCTCCTTAGCCTTCTGCAATATCTTTTCAATAAACTAGAGGCCCGGTGCATGAGATTCATGTCCCTCAGCCCAGCCTGCACCCTCTCCAGTCTGGCACCCCTCGGGGGTGACCGGCAGTCAGACATCCCTCTCACAATCTGGGACTGCTGGCTCCTAACCACTCGCCTGCCTGCCAGCCTGGTCGCCCCCAACTGCCCTCCCCTACAGGCCTGGTCACCCCCAATTGCCTTCCCCTGCTGGTCATCTTGTGACAATGTGGGGCAGCCATCTTGTGACGACATGGGGCGGACATCTTGTGAGGGCGTGAGAGTCAATTTGCATGTTACCTCTTTATTATATAGGATGCACAATCTCAGATATATTCTTTCTCTACATAGCTCAGCTATAAAACATTGCTATGAGTTCAAAGAAGTAATTAAGCCATCGATAAGCAACTAACATCAATTACTACAATTAAAAAATAACAGCAGAATTTTCTGTTCCTCTCAGCAATCCTATTTCATCTGTGGCAATGAGTGGGGTTATTGGTTTAAGAAGACAGACAGGCTTTGTTCTGCTTCAGAAACAAGTAATTCCAAATCCTCATCGGCTTAAAAAATGTTAGTTCCTGTGGGAGGAGGGCTTGGCTGCCAGACGAGGCCCCGCCCCTGGGGCCTCCCTCTCAGATGAGGCCTGGTCCTGGGGCAGGAGGTACCCCGAGGGACGGGACGGGGAGGGAACTGGGAGGGAGAGGGAGAGGGAGAGGGAGAGGGGGAGGGAGAGGGAGAGGGAGAGGGAGAGGGAGAGGGAGAGGGACTTGCAGACCCTGCGGGGATGGGAAGACCTCCCTCAGGTTGGACTCTCCTTGTTCACCCCAACGGCAGGAACTCTGAGCTTGGCCGGGATTCCGGGTTGGTGGGCGCTGTGTGTGCCCGGGGAGGACGGGGCGGACGGGGTGGGGACGGGGCGGACGGGGAGGACGGGGGGGACGGGGAGGAGACATGAGAACGGGGGTGGGGGTGGAGGAGTAAGAGGTCTGCGGAGGCGGCCGGGCGGCATCCAGGCACGTGGCTCCGTGGAGCCGGACGCTGGGTCCTGGGGAGGCGAGGATGCTGGTTTGGCCCCGGACGCCCGCGGTCTGCGGGGACGGGGTGTGACCGCGCTGAGACCCACCCGGGACACAGGGAGCCCCAGGGTGTGGGCAGAGACGGGCCTTCGTTCGCTTTATTTAACGACCTTCAGACGCTGGATGCGATCTTACTTAGCAAAGTCACGGGACTTAATCTTCGCTGCACCTCCACACATTGGTCACGTTCCTCAGAAACGTGGTTTTACAGCCGCGTGTGTTTCTGCGTTAAAGGCTCGATGTCTTTTGACAGAAACTCACCCTCAAAGCACCCCCTCCCCCGTTCAGTCCACGCGATGGGAGCAGATGACGACCGAATGTCATTGGATCGGGATAGACTCGCCGTGGTGCACTCAGTCCGTCCACCGCGGTGAGGGGGTAAAGGGAACATGTTTTTACTTAAAATAAACCCACTACCCGGAACGTCAGAACGGAGGGATAAACGCTGATTGGTTTGACACAGAGGAGAGTGTCTGAGGTGACCCCACGCCCCTCCCACCATGCCCACCGCCCGACGCCACGTCTCACCCCGACACGAGCTCATGCTCACGGGGCGGAAAGCGGAGCACACGCGTGTGATTCACACGGAACACGTGTCTCGCAGTTGGAGGCCGAGCTGAGGGTGTGCGTGACCCGCCTGCTGAGTCGCCCTGCATCCGGCTTCTCCCCGGGGGCGGCCTGCCCGGGGATGAGAGGATCGAAGGGGAACAGGACCGTCCTCTCCAGCCCCAGGGCCTGCCCAGCCGCCCTCCCCCGAGGAGAATGGCGCTCAGACCGACTCATCCGGTGGACAGGCCTGGCCAGACCATTGGGCTCGGGGTGAAGTGTTCACCTGCGGGCTGCAGGGTCCCGGGTTCAATTCCCGGTCAGGGCCCAGGCCCAGGGAGCAGGCTCCCTCCCAGTGGGGGGCGTGCAGGGGCCGCCGATCAGTGATGCTCTCTCATCACGGATGTCTCTCTCTCTCTCTGAGATCAATAAAAATACATTTTAAAGAGGCAGGCAGGTAGGTCTGCTCATGGTGAAGATCACAGGGTAGGGAAGCGTATTAATTCTTAATTACACGTTGTTTTTGGATCTGTGATCCGGAGCGAGTCCGACTGGAAGCGGGCACTGCCCGAAAGTCTTTGTCTGACGCGTGGGAGGTGAGTCAGGGCCCCGGCCCCATGGAGCCGGTGGCTGCGCCCGGAGCCCCGGGGTGAGCACGGGCTGTCCCTGGCGTGGCCGCCGTGTGACACCCAGTCAGATCCGGAGCGCAGACCTGTTCTCCCCCGGCTGAGGTCACCCGGGCCAGGAGGGCGCCGGTGGGGGGCACGGGGGACACGGTGGAGCCGGCGGCTGCGCCCGGGGCCCCGGGGTGAGCACGGGCCGTCCCTGGCGTGGCCGCCGTGTGACACCCAGTCAGATCCGGAGCGCAGGCCTGTTCTCCCTGGGCTGAGGTCACCCGGGCCAGGAGGGCGCCAGTGGGGGGCATTGGGGGGGGGACACGGAGGGCTGTGGGCGCCTCACTGCTCGGCCCCGGGCACTGTCCTCGGCTTCTCGGCGACGGTAACGGATCGCCCAGCACCAGGCGTCCGCCTCCCTGTGATGGGGGAGGGGCTGCGCGAGTGCAGACGACAGACAGGAGCAGAGACCGAGTCCAACGCAGTAACCGCACTGACTGCACAAGGTCAAGGTCAAGTCACGGTCCAGGGTGCGTCTCCGATCCCCCCGCCGGCCACAGCCCCTCCTGTGCCCTTCACTCTCCACCTGCTTGGATGGAGCCACCTGCAGTCCGGGCAGGACTTTGTCAAACTCATCAGCCACCCCCCCCGTCCCCCCCCCTTCCCCTGCTCTCCCCTCCCCCCTCCCGCAGCCGGACCCCGCAGGCCTAGACGTAGCTGGTGAAGGGCTTCTGGGGGGCGGCCGGGCCCCCGTGTGGCCCCCCGTGAGGCCCCCCACGGGGTGGGCGGTCCCGGGGGGCTGGGCACGGGCCCCCCCGCTTCCTCCAGCTGCAGCAGCAGGACCCGCAGAGCAGGCCGCCCCCGGCCAGGAGCACGGCGGCGCTGGCCCAGCCCACGAACAGCGCGGCCCCCAGCTCCCGCTTGCGGCCCACGTGCACCGCGGGGTCGTGGAAGTCCCGGATGACGCGGTGGGCCGTCCAGGACACGGGCAGGAGGAGCAGGAGGCCGGCGAGGAGCAGCAGCGCCCCGGCCGCCCCCGCCAGGCCCGCCCGGGCCCTGGGGCCGGAGCCCGCGCACCGGACCTGCCGCAGCCCGCAGGCGCCCACGGGCAGAGCCACGAGGGCCAGGGCCACGGCCGTGCAGGCGAGGGCCCGGGCGGCCTCCAGCACGGGCGGCAGGGCCAGCAGCGAGCTGTAGGGCTTGCACTGCAGCGTGGCCCACGCCTGCCGCACGCAGCTCATCCACAGCCCCTCCCAGATCCTCTCCAGGACCACGATGTTGCTGCCCACGAAGGCGGACACGCGCCACTGCGGCAGCAGCGTGGTGGCCAGCGCCCCCGCCAGGCCCAGCACGCCCAGCGCCAGCCCCGCCACCTGCAGCGGGTAGACGGCCATGGCCCGGGCGGGAGGCGTCCGACGTGGCAGTCGATGGCGATCCCGGAGGCACGTCCTGGCCGGTGTGGCTCAGCGGGCAGCGCGAGGCCTGCAGACCGAAGGGATCCGGGTTCGAGGCCGGTCAAGGGCACGTACCTGGGTTGTGGGCTCCTCCCGGCCCGGCCCTGGTCAGGGTGCGTGCAGGAGGCAGCCAGTCCAGGTGTTACTCTCACACGAAGTTTCTCTGTCTTTCCCTCCCTCTCTCTCCCGCTGTCTCTAAAAATCAACGAAAAAGGTCCTCAGGGGAGGATCAAGCAAACAGAAGACAGGTCCTGGATGTGGAGGTCTCGTCTGCCGGAGTCTCAGGGGGGCGTTTCCACGGTGACTGCTTGTCCGTGGAGTCCAGCTGACCTGGCCGGGGGCCTGCTGGGCCGGGGGATGCCTAGGCCCCGGTGCCGGGTCTGCCGGCGGTGTGCTGGCCGCAGAGAGAGGCGGCCGGAGGAGGGAGCGAGGTGTCCGCCCTCTGACGGCCTCGGCGGCGGTGGCTCCGGTCCGGGGAGCCCGGTGGAATGTTAATGACGAGCCGTGAACTTCCTGCCGGGACCTCTCCCCGCGGAGGCACAGAGCCCGGCTAATCCCGGAGCCTCGCCGACGCCCGGGGTTCCGTGTGCTTTGTTGTTATTTCTCTCCTCTGGCCGGTTCTTTGAGGGAAGACAAGACGCTGTGACTCTGGAGGATCCCAGAGGCTAAGCCGTCTTTCCTTCCCGCTGTCCGTCCGTCCGTCCCTCCTGGCGGAGCCCAGGCACCAGGCGTGGGGGGTGTGAGGGTCAGGACGTCTGAGAAAACTAGTGATGGTTCCCGAGGAGATTCCAACGTTCATTCCGGAGACCCAGGAAGGAGGCGCCGAGAGGAGCGTCTGTTAACGTAATTGGCCGGTAATTATCACATTATCTCTGAAGCAACACCCTCCGCTGGCGGAATGCCGGCTGGCCCATAAACTTTCATTGCATCTTTCTTCCTTTCTTTCTTTCTTTCTTTCTTTCTTTCTTTCTTTCTTTCTTTCTTTCTTTCTTTCTTTTAAAATATATTTTATTGATTTTTTACAGAGAGGAAGGGAGAGGGATAGAGAGCCAGAAACATCAATGAGAGAGAAACATCGATGATCTGCCTCCTGCACACCCCCACAGGAAATGTGCCCACAACCAATGTACACGCCCTTGACCGGAATCAAACTCAGGACCCTCCAGTCCGCAGGTCGACGCTCCACCCACTGAGCCACACCAGTTTCGGCTCATTGCGTGTGTTTCCAGTGGCAGCTTGAAACGCAGCTCGTTTATCAAAGCGAAACACTGTCCTGTTCCCACGAAACAGCATGAAAAGTGTCCTTCGGACTAAGCGGGGCCGCGGGTTAAATTCAGAGGAACCTCTTCAGGGGCAGGAGTCACCTGCCGTGATCGGGCCGCATGCAGGATGTGAGAGGGCACGGCGAGGCAGCTCTGCGGTGCCGATCAGGAACACGCCCGCCTCGGACCTACTAAGCGCGTGTCCACCTACTAAGCGGGTCTTCCGTCCAGTCCTAGTCAACAACAGGAGGGAGAAAGGCTTTCTCAGGCCTTTTCCTCTGAAGGGACGAAACCAGAACTCGAACGCCACCCCTCTGTCCTTTCCCAAATAGTTTTCAAAGCAAGAGAACTTCAATCGACGCTGTTTCAAAGCTCAGGGGGAACATTGTCATCCTGGACCCCCCTCCACCCGCTCCCTAGAGCCAGGGGGCCAGGGGAGGGCCTTGGTGTGGGGAGAGACCTCCCCCCTTTTCCTTTTATGTCCTCGGGGAGGATCAACCAAATGGATGCAAGGAATCCATTTCAAGGATGGAAACTCCTCAGCACACGGGCTCCTGCTGGGAGACCCTCCCTGCAAAGCCTTCATTTGAATCAACCCGCCAACCGCTGGTGTGTGACCAGTACCACCGGGTATTTCTATAGGATTCAGCACTCTTAATCTATTAACAATTTGTCCTGCGACCCTTGGCATTTTTAAAAAGTCCCGATTTTTGGAAAGATCGCGCCAGACCCAGCAGAGGGTCTTGCAGCGCGCGCGATTCTCTCTGCAGCCGCTGCCTCTTTCGTAGCCGCTCTGGCCGCGCAGCTGCCGCCACAGTGGGGACCCTGATCCCTCACGTTCTCCCCGCAAACTCTGACCTTTCCATGGGTGATTGAAGAACTCCCTTGAATCCACGTGTTTGCGCCAATTGGGGCGTCACAGCTGTTCGGTGGTCTCCACTGTTGTGGGTTTTTCAGACCTCAGAGAAGATCCTCTTTTCTTTGTAAGATGGAGTAGTTTTCCCTCTGAGCCTGTAGCTCCAGGAGAGGTCTCCGCAGCAGTGCACTGCAGTGTGCCGCAGTGCGGGCTGCTTGGTCAGGAAATCCTGTCCAGCAGCCCCCCACCTTCTCTTAGAGTTTTGCTACCCCTTAGCTTGCCAACTAACACTCCCTGAGTGACTCTCAAGCGCTCCTTCTATCTGCTCTGGGATTAGGCTCAGAACAGGTCTATCTGTTCGGCCGCCATTTCCCCTACACTCACACTCTCAATCTATTGATATAAAAGGCTAATATGCTAAGTGTCTGAACGTCTAACCAGTTGCTATGCTGTACACTGACCACCAGGGGGCAGAGGCTCAATACAGGAGCAGCTGTGAGGTGCACTGACGTGCACTCACCATTTACAGAGAAACAGCACCAATGACCTGGCGTCCACAAAGCAACAGTCGGCTTCCCCCAAGTAGGACACAGGCCCCACCACCACCCACAGCAACATCCCACCAAATCGCAATGCTGCCGGGACCCCATGGCGCAAAATGGGCCCAGCCCAGCCCGGAAACGGTCGCTGTGGGCGCTGGGTAATGATGTCACATAGCATGCCCGGCTTCCTCTCCCTAGCGACTAGTTTCTTCATTCCAGGAACATGACTTGCTTTACAGCCAGGTGGAAACATTTTACACTTTAACCAAATGTCTATGGAGCATTTTCCCATGCCTCATCTTATTTGATTCTCAGAGAAGTCCTGGAGTAGGTAGATAGGAGACTTGGTGGAGTCCTATTTTCTTTTCATTAGCCAGAAAACAGAGATTTATTTATTTATTTATTTATTTTTAAATACATTTTATTGATTTTTCACAGAGAGGGAGAGAGAGAGAGAGCTAGAAACGTCGATGAGAGAAACATCGACCGGCTGCCTCTTGCACACCCCCTACCGAGGATGTTCCCGCAACCAAAGTACATGCCCCTGACCGGAATCGAACCTGGGACCTTTCAGTCCGCAGACCGACGCTCTACCACTGAGCCAAACCGGCTTCGGCAGAAAACAGAGATTTAGAAAGCTTAGAAACTTGACCTGACTGAACAGAAGTAAGAAATGGTGGACCTTGACAATGACTTCAGGTTTTCTCACTGCACAGAATATAGTCAGACACTGCTGAGTTAAATATTTTACTCTTGGTTCTCCCTGCGTGATCTATAATAATAATCTGCTTCATCTTGATATTTACTGCTGTGTTGCTGACAATTACCTGAAAGAAAAGTTGGGGTGCACAGCCCCCTCGGGGACGGAGGGCCCTCAGGCATCCGTGGAACTCTGCCACGCGATCACTTCCCCCCTTACATGCCCACACCGTCCCCACTGACGTGGTCGGGGTGTGAATGCTTATTCATGCTTTGAGCTGGAAGCTGAAACACCCCATTTGGGCCTAGGGACCTCCGTCCCCTCCCACACCTGTTGGTTCTGCAGCCGAACACGCACCACAGCCGCTCTCCCCGCCGCACACACCTGCCTGTGCTGAGCCTGGGTAACGCCCCGGAGAGGCTCCGTTAGCGTGAAGATGCGTGATTTCTCGCCACCCGGCGAGTCCCAGCCGCAGCCCGTTCTAACCCACTGCACGTGGCGGGGACGGCCTCTCCCCGGCTCCAGGTGGGCACAGAACCCTGCCACTGCCCCCCCCGCCCCGCCCTCTGCGCCCTGTCTTCTTTCTTTGTTGTAGAAAGGGGTCCATGTGTCCCCTCCCCCGCTGACCCCTCCTGCCCTCCTCCGTGGGACACAGCCGAGGCGGGGACACCGGCTGGCGCCCTCCCAGGCGTGTCACAGGCGTGTCCCAGGAACCAGTCCCAGGCATGTCAGTGTCACAGGAAGAGAGTCCTGTGTTGTTTGTGGGAAGAAAAGGAGAGACACCCGTGCCTGCCCCCGTCTCTAGCAGACAAAGCCATGGAGGCCCCTTCCCTTTATGAGGGGGCCCCCGGGGGAGGAGAGGTGGTTAATGAGGACAGATCATCACCTGGCCCGGAACAAAGGCACTTGCAGCACGCCCCAGGGCAGGAGGGGGAGGGGGAGGGGGAGGGGGAGCGGGAGGGGGAGAGGAGAGGAGAAGGAGGGGAGGAAGGAGAGGAGGAAGGAGGAAGGGGAGGAGGAAAGGGGAGGGGGGAGAGGGAGGGGGGAGAGGGAGAGGGGAGAAGAGGGAAGGAGGAGAAGGGGGAGAAGGGGGAACAGGTGCAGGCACTGGGGTGGGAAAGTAGCTTTCCTTTTTTTTAAATTTCTTTATTGATTAAGGTATTACACATGTGTCCTTATTCCCCCATTGCCCCCCCCCCCCCCGTTCATGCCCCACCCCCTGTTGTCTGTGTCCATCGATTAGGCTCATAGGCTTCCGTTCCCACTGCTTTGTCCCTCTGAGCTGTCCTGCTTCTGTGCGGGTGCTGGCAGTCTGCTCTGCACCCCGACAGGGACATGATGACACAGACGTGTGTGTACGCGAACTGATCTCAGAGAGGGAGGGAGGGAGGGAGGGGGAGGGAGAAGCATCCATGAGAGAGAGTTGTGGATCCGCTGCCTCCTGCACGCCCCACACTGAGGATGAGCCCGCGTCTGGGCCTGTGCCCCGACCGGGAATCGAACCCAGGACCCTTCAGTCTGGAGGTGGAAGTTCTGTCCACTGAGCCACACGGCGAAGGCCAAACCGGCCGTTAATCGGGGAGGTCCCCCTCCGTCCGGGTCCGGGGAGACGGGCTGAGGGAAGGCGTGTGCTCTGGGAGGGCGGCTGCCGCCTGCGGACGGAGGCCCGGGTGTGTTGATGTTTCTGTGTTTCCGTGTTTATCTGGTGTGTTTATGGGGTGCCGTCGGCTGATGCAACCACGCCGGCTGCAGGTGCTCGGCCGTGACATCACCGTGCCCGTGCGTGTTCCCGGCATTGAACCCGCGGAGCCGCCGGCACCTGCACAGACAGGGCGGTGACCAGCGCCCCAGGCGGAGTGTCCTGGGCTCAGACCAGCACCTCAGGCTCTGGAGGCCACTGGGGCCCCCTAACTCCTCATTGGGAGTTCTCTTCCCATCGAGCAGGAGGCCCGGACGTGGGGGGCGGCTGAGGCCGTGGTTTGGGGCTCAGAGCAGCTGTTTGTCCTTAGGCCCCGTGGCAGCAGAGGCATCGTTCAGCCGTGGCCGCGCTCACGTCGGCAGCCTGTCCTGTGCTGCGTCTGTTGGCCAGGCCACGTGTGCAGGCAGCACCGGGCTGCACCCCTCAGGGACGGTCCCGTCCGGATACGGATGAAGCCGGCGCTGGTGTCAAAGCAATGTTCTCGTTGATTTCAGAGACGATTGGAGAGAGAGAGAGAGAGAGAGAGAGAGAGAGAGAGAGAGAGAGAGAGAAATAGAGAGAAATGTCCATGATAAGAGGGAATGATGGATCGGCTGCCTCCTGCACTGGGGATCAAGCTCACAACCTGGGCCTGGGCCCTGACCGGGAATCGAACCCTGACCTCCTGGTTCCTAGACCGACGCTCACCCCCTGAGCCCGCCGGCCGGGCTTAGAATCTGTTCTTAAGGCATTCCCGTGTTTTCCTTTTTTGTTCTGTCAGTCTTCACCCTAGGGTGTGTTTCCCTTGATTTCCAGGGAGAGGGGGGGAGAGAGAAGCATCGATGAGAGAGAAGCACACCGAGTGGTTGCCTCCCACAGGCACCCCCACCAGGGCTGGGGCAGAGCCTGCAAAGGGGGTAGGAGCCCTTTACTGGGAAGGGAACCCACAGTCCTTCGGTGGGTGCTGACAGCGCCCCTTGTGGGCCACAGGACACAACCCATCAGACAGGAGCCTGTGTGTGTGTGTGTGCATGTGTGTGTGTGTGTGTGTGTGTGCGCGCGCGCACTCACTGCTTAATAAGTAATGTGTCAGCGAGCCACAGGGGGTGGGCTGGCAAATGCAGGGGATAACGCCACCATTTGTCCCCCGCCCAGGCCTAGGTAGGGCCAGACCCCACGGTCTCCTGGCCTTCTCCGGCCGGGGGCCAGGGTCCCCGCCCGGCTGCGGATTCCTTTAGTGTGAGAACGAGCTGTGTTTAGAAACACTGACTCTGTAATCACTCACGGCTCTGAGGTCGCCGTGTCCCTTTCTATGTCACGAGCAAACTGAGGTTTTTCTGCCTCTGAATTGGTCACCTGTTTGCAGCTGAACCTCGCACCACCCCTGGGCCCGGCCACTCCCGTGCCCACCCCGCGCCCACCCCCTATGCCCACCCCATGTCCACCCCCGTGTCCACCCCGTGCCCACCCCCGTGCCCACCCCCGTGTCCACCCAGTGCCCACCCCGTGTCCACCCCGTGCCCACCCCTGTGCCCACCCCCGTGCCCATCCCCGTGCCCACCCCCATGCCCACCCCCTATGCCCACCCTCGTGTCCCGTCCCGTGTCCCGTCCTGTCGTCCGTCAGCCTCTCTGCCCGTTTGCCTCCCAGCACTGGCCGGGCTGAGGCTCACATTTGAAAGGAAAACAAAGAGAAAGAAAAGCTGGTGTGATGAACCTTACACAGAGGCGCAGGCAGCTCCCGGGGTCCCCTGGCCCCCAGCCCCTGAGGGACACCTGCCTCCCCGTTCACAGGTGAAGGTGACCCGTAGTGTCTGCTCGCAGCGTGGCCTGGGGCGCCCCCTGGTGCCTGGGCGAGGTCCCTGCTCTGCCTTGGATTTCCCCGCAGAGGGTTCTGTCTGTCCTGTGAAGGAGACAGGCGTTGAGGCCGTAATGTCTGAACCTAATGCTGAGTTCTGGTCAATCTTTTTCTAATTTTTATGTATTTTATTGATGTCAGAGAGGCAGGGAGAGAGAGATAGAAACACCAATGATGACAGAGAACCATGGACCGGCTGCCTCCTGCACGCCCCACACTGGGGACCGAGCCCACAACCTGGGCCTGTGCCCTGACCTGGGATCCAACCGTGACCTCTGGTTCCTAGGTCGATGCTCACCACTGAGCCAACCAGCCGAACACCAAAGGACTATTGCTTGTTGCCTTGGCCACAGCCACGGGTCAGTGCCTGCGTGTCTCGGCCGTGGGGATGCTCGGGCACGTGGGTCCGGAGTCTGGTCTCCATGGGCCGGGGGAGGATACAGGAGAGCAAGCAGCACAGGAAGATTCGGATTCTGTGTACCACGATGGCCTCCTGCTGGGGGCAGGACGGGAATCCAGGGAATCCTGCCGGCTGAGCCTGACACCCCCCAAACCCGGTGTTTCCAACGCCGTCCACCCACCCTCTCCCCGCGCGGGCCACGCTTCCAGGACCACCCCCTCGTCGTCTTCCTCCTCTCGGCTGTCACTGTAACCCTCCCTGTCACCAGCCCCCCTCCCCTTACCCGTTTCATTATCTCCCTCGGAGTGACCGGCCCGTCTCCCCCCGCTGGCCCGATGGGTGTTCTGTGACGTGAGGCCTGCCATCACCGTCTCCAATGGACGCCCCTCTGGAAAGTGCTCGCTCACGAGGGTGCTGATCTCCCCGCTACGCACACGCTGGCGTGTTAAGAAATGAAAGCAGCCCTAGCCGGTGTGGCTCAGTGGATAGAGCGTCGGACTGAGGACTGAAAGATCCCGGGTTTGATTTCGGTCAAGGGCATGTACCTTGGTTGCGGGCACATCCCCAGTAGGGGGTATACAGGAGGCAGCTGATCAGTGTTTTTCTCTAATCGATGTTTCTAACTCTCTCCCCCCCTCCCTTGCTCTCTGTAAAAATCAATAAAATATAGTTTTTTTAAAAAAGAAATGAAAGCATAAACAGTTAGGAAAGTGAATAATGATCCCATGTCAGTTCATGTGGACGTGTGTGCATGCGTGGTGGTGTGTGTGGTCCGTGTGCGTGTGTATGTGTGTGTGTGTGTGTGTGTGTGTGTGAGTTTTGACCGTGATTGCCGTGATATAAAGTTTTAAAGGTTTTGTCTGCTCTCAGAGCGTTATGCTGTACCGGTTAAGTTGTCCGGGATGACTTGCTGGCAGGAGAGCAGGGACCCGCGGGGCAGACACTCAGGCGTGTGTCCCGCTCCCTGAGGGCGCTGGGTGCTCCCCAGCTTCTCCTCCTCCTCACTGGTGTTCGGACGAACGTGAATTTACAGAACATGTGAGTTATGACCGACCAGCGGCCTCTGGGTGAGGGATTATTTCTCACGTGTTTCCTGACCGTGTCTGGTGTCCGGGAAATGGAATAAAAGAAAATCATCGGACCCGGGACACCTCTCCAGAGCTGCCGAGAGAGGACACGTCCCCCTGGGGTGAGCTTGTGGACAGGATGGGGGGCACATCCTGGGCGATGGCGGAGAGATGGCACAGGCAGACAGAACCCCGGGTGTCCATGGAGCCTCAGAGACAACCCCACACACAGCCCCTCCCACACACAGCCCCTCCCACACATACTCAGCCCCTCCCACACACAGCCCCTCCCACACACAGCCCCTCCCACACATACTCAGCCCCTCCCACACACAGCCCCTCCCACACATACTCAGCCCCTCCCACACACAGCCCCTCCCACACATAGCCCCTCCCACACACAGCCCCTCCCACACACACAGCCCCTCCCACACACATAGCCCCTCCCACACACACAGCCCCTCACACACACACACAGCCCCTCACACACACAGCCCCTCACACACACAGCCCCTCACACACACAGCCCCTCACACACACACACAGCCCCTCCCACACACATAGCCCCTCCCACACACACACAGCCCCTCCCACACACATAGCCCCTCCCACACACACAGCCCCTCCCACACACACAGCCCCTCCCACACACACATAGCCCCTCCCACACACACAGCCCCTCCCACACACATAGCCCCTCCCACACACACAGCCCCTCACACACACAGCCCCTCACACACACAGCCCCTCACACACACAGCCCCTCACACACACACACAGCCCCTCCCACACACATAGCCCCTCCCACACACACAGCCCCTCCCACACACACAGCCCCTCACACACACAGCCCCTCCCACACATACTCAGCCCCTCCCACACACAGCCCCTCCCACACACAGCCCCTCCCACACACAGCCCCTCCCACACACACAGCCCCTCCCACACACAGCCCCTCCCACACACACAGCCCCTCACACACACAGCCCCTCACACACACACACAGCCCCTCCCACACACACAGCCCCTCCCACACACACAGCCCCTCCCACACACATAGCCCCTCCCACACACACAGCCCCTCACACACACAGCCCCTCCCACACACATAGCCCCTCCCACACACAGCCCCTCCCACACACACAGCCCCTCCCACACACAGCCCCTCCCACACACACAGCCCCTCACACACACAGCCCCTCACACACACACACAGCCCCTCCCACACACACAGCCCCTCCCACACACACAGCCCCTCCCACACACATAGCCCCTCCCACACACACAGCCCCTCACACACACAGCCCCTCACACACACAGCCCCTCACACACACACACAGCCCCTCCCACACACACAGCCCCTCCCCCACACACAGCCCCTCCCACACACATAGCCCCTCCCACACACACAGCCCCTCCCACACACACAGCCCCTCCCACACACACACAGCCCCTCACACACACAGCCCCTCCCACACACACAGCCCCTCCCACACACACAGCCCCTCCCACACACACACAGCCCCTCCCACACACAGCCCCTCCCACACACAACCGCTAATCGCCCCTAACTCTCTCCCCCACTCCTCCCCCTCCCCCCTCCGCCAATCCGGTTGCCCCCAACTGCCACCCCCCCTGCTGGCCTGGTCGTTCCCTACTGCCCCCCTGCTGACCTGGTTGCCCCTAATTTCCCTTCACTGCTGGTCAGGTTGTCCACAACTGCCCCTCCCTCCCCTCCTCGCCCCCACCGCTGGTCTGGCCACCCACAACTGCCCCCCCCCCACTGGCCTGGTTGCCCCCAACTGCCCCCCACCCCCACCAGCCTGGCCGCCCCTCACTGACCCCCGCTGTCAGCCTGGTCGCCCCACGCAGCCTGCTGTGCGGGTGTCCTGACTAATTTGCATGTTACCGTTTTGTTAGTACAGCTACTACTTCCTGGGGGTAAAACTGTACTTAGCAATGGAAAGTTTTTCTAGAAATGGCTTCTAGATACGCAGTATTCACAGCATGTGGATGTTGGGACCTGTAGCATGACCTTAATAAATCACAAGTATATTATATTGATCAATGATTAGTGTATGGGTTCAATGATTACAAGGTAAGTATATCATTATTGAAAACTATACAGCATTTTAGAGCCTTGGAAGCTAATGCTGATTCTACTTTTATCTTTAAAACGTGGCCTTGATATTCTTTTCAAAAGTAGAGACACCAAATCATTAGATTTTCAGAAACTCGTTTCAGGTTATAAAACAGAAAAACAAATGGAGAATGGTAAAAAAAAAACTTAAAATTTATGTAAAAGGCAAGTTTATTGATACAAAGGGCATAGAGCAGGTGGCAGGCAGTCACGTCAGCTAAGGGAACTCGGACACAGACTTTCAAATGAGACGATCCAGGGCATCAACTTCAGAGAAAACACAAAACTAGGGCATTTCCATACCGTCCTGAAACACACAGACGGGCCCCGTGTGTCCGCACACGGGGCCCCCATGGAGGAGCCCCCACTCAGAAAGAGTTTGCGTGGGTGTTTTTTTGGTTTTGCTTTTGGTTAGCAAATAAAACCAAGGCATTTCACGTTTCTGTCCTATTGCTTATGTTGGCAAACACCAAAGTCTCTGTTCAGGCGGTTACCACGCGACTCACACACATGCACGTGTGACGTCTTAGACGCAGCCCTGGACGCAGGTAAGAGGCAGACGCTCCGCTCGCTGCCGGCCCTGTGGTCTCCCGGTCCCGTCCGGCCGCCTCCTGTGAGCCGTTCTGGCGAAGGCTGTTTGCAGAGTGCAGCCCCTGGCGCAGACCTGCCCGTCCGGCCGCTGATTTAATCGGAGGCCGGGCCGGCCTCGGGGAAGAGCAGGCAGGAGCCGGAGCGCCTGGCACTGTCTTTATCGCCGATCAAAGCCTTTGTCCACGCCGCCCGATAAGCCCGGTGCGGCCTGCTGAGCTCGCTTCAGCCTTAAAGTTCCATCTCAGGCCAAACCCCGGCCCTGAGGGGCGTGTTCCGTGGGCTCAGCGGAATGGACTCCATCTGCTCTAGAATCAATCAGAACCACAGGAGCCCGGCCGGTCTCAGGGACCCAGGTCCTCCCTCCCGCACACACGGCTACGTCCGGGCCGGGGGTCCCGTGAGGGGCCGCCGCCAGCGAGGTGGCTCAGGCCGGGAGGAAGAGCACCGATGAGGCCGGGGACGTGCAGTGCAGACGGGCTGGGCGGGCGGCTGGGGAGTCCGGGAGGTGGGACTCACGGGGACTCACAGGACGAGGCGTGGAAAGAAGCAAACCTCCGGGCGGCCCCTGAGGCGCGTGTCCGTGTCTCCTCGGCCGCGCTCTGAGCCCGCAGACCGTCACCGCGACGGGGCAGGTGGATGCTCTGCAGGTGAGAGCCGCGGTCCAGGCCACGGGTCCAGGCCATGGGTACAGGTCTCGGGTCCGGGCCGCGAGCTCCGCTCCCAGGAAGCCGTGGGCATCGCGGCTGCCCACGAGGGGAAGTCAAAAGCTCCACACGGCCTGGCCGGCGCACCTCCGGGGCTGAGCGTGGACCTGTGCACCAGGAGGTCAGGGTTCGACGCCCGGTCAGGGCACAGGCCCGGGCTGTGGGCGCTGTCCCCAGCGCAGGGCATGCAGGAGGCGGCCGGTCCGTGATTCTCTCATCATGGATGCTTCTCTCTCTCTCCCTTCCTCTCGGACACCAGGAAAAACACTCCGGGAAAAGCATGTAGGAACAGGACAGTCCACTCTCTCTAATAACAAAGAACGAGAAGCGGGGAAGAGCACGCCCCCTACACGTACTGGCTGCGGGAGGGCAGGCTGCCCGGAGGCTTCCTCTCCGAGGCCCAGCTCCGGGGGGCGGCGCGGCGGGCGGGCAGGCGGTACCGGGGGCCCCCGGCCTCCGCGGGGCCGTGGGCCACGCAGGCCAGCACGGCGCCCCCGGCCACGAGCAGCAGCGCGGACGCCCAGCCCAGGTACAGCGCCTCGCCCAGCTCCCGCTTGCGGCCGTCGTCCAGCGTGGGGTCGTAGAAGTCCCGCACGATGGCCGCGGCCACCCAGCTCACGGGCGCCAGCACCGCCACGCCCACCACCACGAACAGCACGCCGGCGGCCAGCAGCGTGGCGCCCCGGGCCTTGGCCTCGGCCGCGGCGCAGTGGGAGCAGCGCATGCCGAGGGCGGCGGCCAGCGAGGCCAGGGCGGCCAGGACGCAGGCCGCGCACAGCAGCCCGCGGGCCGCCTGCAGGTCGGCGGGCAGTGCCAGCAGCGAGTCGTACACCTTGCACTGCAGCCGGAGGCCCGTGTGGCTGCGGCAGCTCATCCACAGCCCCTCCCACAGCGTCTCGAACACCACGATGTTGCTGCCGATGAAGGCGGACACCTTCCACTGCGGCATGATGGTCACCGCCACCGTGCCCACCGCGCCCGCCCCGCCCAGCAGCAGGCCCAGCCACTGCAGCGCCGAGCTGGCCATGGCCCGGGTCCTGGCCTGGTCCTGGTTCTGGTCCTACGCTGGGTCTGGGTCTGGGTCCGGGTCCGGGTCCTGGTCCGGGTCTTGGTCCTGGTCCGGGTCCTGGTTCTGGTCCTGGTTCTGGTTCTAGTCCTAGTTCTGGTCCCAGCCTGGTTCTGGTCCTGGTTCTGGTTCTAGTCCTGGTTCTGGTCCGGGACTGGTCTGGGTCCTGGTTCTGTTCCTGGTCCCAGTCCTGGTCCTGGTCCTGGTCCCGGTCCGGGCGGCTCCCGGCTGGGCTCCTGTGCCTGAGCCCCAGCGAGAACAGAGAACAGTCCCTCAGGAATGAGCTCAGACCTGGCTTCTAGCTCAGAGCCGCTCGGCTGCTCCTGCGCTGAGCTCAGATCCAGTGCCGGCTGCCTCTGCCCGGCCTCCCTGCCTGTGGCAGGTAAACTGGCCGAGCAGGTGGAGCCACTTTCTCGGCCAATAGCAGGCGAGGCAGGCAGTCCTGGCCAGTGCAGCGGCCGGAGATACTTGGAATCTGGACAGAACATGCTCTGTGCTTCTCCGGTTTCCCAGAAGCCGGCGGAGCGTTCGCCCGTGGGCACCATCCTGCGTGTGGGCACCGCCCTGGGCTCCCACCAGCTGCCACCGGGCCCGGTGACGTGGAGGGCACCCTGGGCCAGGCCGTGGCGATGGGCCGGGGCAGCTGTGGGGGGAGTAACGTGGAGGCACTGGTCTCTCGGTGCCAAGGGGACAGGGGTGGCGGCTGGTCCTCGGACCGAGAGCCGCGTGCTCTGGACACAGGGGGCCTGGGGATTGGGGTTAATTTGTCCACAGCCTGACAGCAGGCTGAGCTGGGGAGAAATCCGGAACAGAGCGGCCAGGGGACAGAGGACGTCCTGAACCCACAGGGGTCCCTCAGGTGCCAAACACACCGTTTCCTTCTGAGCCAGGAAATGCTTATGGCATCTGAGCCTGATGTACAGGAGAAAAACTGTGAGAAAAAACCAGCTGCCCGGCCAGCACGGCTCAGGGTTTGAGCATCAACCTATGAACCAGGAGGTCAGGGTTCGATCCCCGTCAGGGCACAGGCCCGGGTTGCAGGCTCGATTCCCAGTGGGGGGCGTGCAGGAGGCAGCTAATCCGTGATTCTCTCTCATCATGGATGTGTCCATCTCTCTCTCCCACCTCCTTCTTCTCTGAAATCAATATAATTATATACTCTTTAAAAAGTAAGAAAAAGCCATTTGAGTCTTGATCTCTAAGAAAAGAATGCAGCTGCAGCTGACAGTTCCCTCCTGTGAAGAGAGAAGAGTCGGCATGACCGGCTGCAGCCAGGACTCGGGGCCGCAATGAGGGCTCAGGGGCGGCCGCGGCTGCTCCTTTTACGGCTCCGTCTCCTCAGGCCCGTGGTTGGCAAACTGCTGCTCGAGAGCCACAGGCGGATCTTTGGCTCCTTGAGTGTGGCTCTTCCACAAAACACCACAGCCTAGCAGGGGTCTTCAAACTACGGCCCGCGGGCCACATGCGGCCCGCAGAGGAGTCTGATCCGGCCCGCCAGGTTTTTTGGGCAGTGAGCGCAGCCGAGGTGTTTACAGTAGGAATTAGTAGTTCATATAGTCCGGCCCTCCAGCTCTCTGAGGGACCGTGATCTGGCCCCCACTTTAAAAAGTTTGAGGACCCCTGGCCTAGAGTCTATGTTGAAGTGGTGTTAGGAGAAGTTTACGTTTAAAAAACGTGGGTCTCCAAAGAAATGTTTATCGTTGTCCTGTTGGTATTTGGCTCTGTGGACGGATGAGTTTGCCGACCACGGCCTTAGGCCAAAGCAACCAGGATTCTGCAGGTGGTGCAGGAGGGTACACAAATGGCTGCTATTTCTCAGTAAGATTGTTGGAGGGTGAGGGCACCAAGGTCATTGACCTCACCTCCACCAGCTGCTCACGGAGCCGTCGTTAACGCCACGTCTGTGAATGGTCCGGAGCCCTCGGCGTCACCGGCCGAGCTGTCGCGTTGTTTAATACAGAGTGGCCGGCTCAGGGAAGCACCGGACGGGACCCAGAACCTGGGAAGGAGCAGTATGCTGGGCTACCCCCTCTCCGGAGCGCCCCCTGTCTGCACGTTCAGAGCCGGGTGAAAGGCGGCCAGCGAATGCCCAGCGTTCAGTTCCGCCCGCCGAGGCCCTCACATGTGCCGACGGCTTCTCCCCGTAAATGCCGCCCGGCGTCCTCTGCCTCGGCTCTCGCTCCGGCTCCTCGGCCCTGGGTCCTGGGCCGGCCCCTGCTCGGTGGGGCTCCTGCTCGCTCTTGTCCGACGTGGAAGCGTTCTGGTTCTGCCAGGCGAGCGCCGGCCCTGGTGCCTCTGGACGGCGCGGGGCCGCTGTTTTCCGTGGTGTGGATGTCCCCCCGCGTCCACCGGTTAATTATTTCCCGCTCACGCCAGGCCTGGCTGGCCGCCCCGTCCGGTGAACCCAGTGCACATGTCACAGGCCCCTGTGCTGTTCCCAAACCACACGAGCGTCGCCCTGCCCTTGAATCCTGCCTGTGTGTCCTCCAGCGGCTGGAGTCCGTCCCCAGCCCTGAGGTCACTGGCGCGCAGTGCTCATGTCCGAGGAAGGTCCAGAAAGTTCTCTTCCTTCCCTCCCAGCGACACGGATCTGTTGTCACCACAGGCCCGTCTTTCTCAGCAACTTCCTGTTCTCGTCTCCGTCTGTGGTTTATTTATTTTTATTTATTTGTGTTCACTGTTGAGAGTATTGCAGGGGGTGCCATTGCCTCCCCGAGGCCCCCTCCGCTCAGTTCCTGCCTCCCCCCCACCCCGACCTTCACCCCACTCTTGTCTGTATCCATGGGTTAAGCATATATGCGTCACCATCTTTGGTTAATCTTCCCACTCCCTACCCCCCACCTCCCACACACACCCCTTCCCTATGAGGATCTTCAGTCTTTCTATGCTTCAGTGTCTCTGGATCTATGCTGCTCATCAGTTCATTTTGTTCATTAGATTCCACATATAAATGAGATCATGTGATACTTGTCTTTCTCTGACTTATTTCACTTAGCACAATACTCTCCAGGCCCTCTGGGCTGTCTCAAAGGGTAAGAGATCCTTCTTTCACAGCTGCATAGTATTCCATGGTGTGAATGCAGTGTGTGTGTGTGTGTGTGTGTGTGTGTGTGTTTATCCACTCCTACTGATGGCCACTTGTGCTATTTCCCAGACCTCAGCTGCTGTCAATAACGCTGCTGTGAACAGGGGCTCACACCTCCTTTCTGACTGGTGTTGGGGACCTGAGGATATAATCAGAGGGGGTTGTGGTACTTAATGGTCCACGGCCACCGAGCACATGTGTCCGGAAAAGGAATTAAATGAACTCAGTGCTTCACGGGAGCCGGCAAATGGCCAGCAGAGCCACATGCCGGTTACCTTGTCTGTCCACTGAGGTCTCCTCGGCCACTCATGGCCATGTCCCACCTTCAGCAAAAGCCAATGTGGAAACTCAGAATTGCACCACACGGCCCGCCCGTGGCTGTGCCTGAGGCTCATGGCTGTGCGTGGGGCCCGTGGCTGTGCGTGGGGCCCGTGGCTGTGCATGGGGCGGCTGGAGGAGCGGGTCTTGGTGACGCCCTGAACCCCGTATGAGCCTGTCTGTGAAGCGAGAGGCTGTGCTCAGAGCAGAGGGTCAGGCAGAGAACGCACACACAGAGGCCGTCCCCACAGATGGGAGACGTGTCCAATCCGGGGGGCACGTTCCTCCGTGGCCTCGGGGAGCGAGTGGGTCCCTACAGCTCTTCCTGCGACTTCCTCGGACCCACAGCAGTTCCAGGGCGAGTCCGTGAACGCGAAGAGAGGAGGGGAGGCTGTGGGATAATAGCTTCGATATGGCAGCCCGTGCTCAAAAGAGTATACACGTGTGTGCATACATGTGAAGTTTGTTTGTCTTGATCTCAGAGAGGAAGGGAAAGGAAGAGAGCGAAACCTCCACAGTGAGAGACTCATGGATTGGCTATCGGGCCAGAGTTTTCCCTTTTAACCAGAAGTCAAAACCTGGGCTTTCCCCCGGGGAACTCTCCCGTTTCCACGCCGCCCACGCCGTGGCTGCCGAACCGGCGTGTGGGAAACCGTGGCCGGGGGTCGCCGGCGATCACCCCCTCGCCAAGGCCCAGTGGCCTCCGCCATCCGCCGCCAACAAGGAGGTCCTGCTGGCCGGCCGCCGGGCCCTCGGGGTGTGTTTCCATGCCGACCGGGAGAGCAGAACCTGCCCGCCCGGAATGTCCCGGGAGCCGGGAGCCGTGGCCGGGAGGCCCTCGATGTCCCGATAACGGAGCTGAGCTCCCTGCCCCCACCGATGCTATCGCTCCTGCCGCCCGCCGGCCGCTGGCTCTGCACCAGCTCTGCCCCGGCTGAGCCTGGAGGAGGCACCGTGCCCTTCATTCACCTCGGCTGCCCGAGAGGCCGAGCTGGACATGGTGCAGTTTAATAAAATCCCGTCACCTTCTCCACGAAGAGAGTTAGTGATAAATTATCAGCCCGGCCGCGGGGCTCAGCGGCTGAGTCGACCTATGAGCCAGGAGGTCAGGGTTCGATTCCCGGTCAGGGCACAGGCCCAGGGTGCAGGCTCCATCCCCAGTGGGGGTTGTGCAGGAAGCAGCCGGTCCATGATTCTCTCTCGTTATTGATGCTTCTCTCTCTCTCCCTCTCCCTTCCTCTCTGAAATCAATAAAAATATATTAAAAATAAAGCGAGGCCGGCCTGTATTTCGTGGCTCCGTGTCACGTGGTTCTGTGGAAACCGCTGATGGCTGTGGTTAGGGTTCCGTCCCGCAGAGCAGGCGGGAAGAGGCAGAGTGAGCACCGAGCGGGCGGGAGGGTCGGCGGGCCTGAGCCGCCGGCACCACGTTCGCCGCCGGCACCACGTTCGCCGCCGGCACCACGTTCGCCGCCGGCACCACGTTCGCCGCCGGGAAGGGGTGTGTTAGCGGGGAGATGGCTGGGAGCCCGGAGGCCCGGGGAGCGGGTGCTCGGGGACGTGGCCCCCGGCTCCCGGGATGGTTAGGGGGGCCCGCACAGCTCGGGGCTGGGGCGCTGGGCCTGGGCGGGGAGGGGCGGTGGCGTCGGGTCCTGGTGCTGGCGGGGGTGTCCCCTGTCCCGTGAGGGTGCCTCCACGGCTGGGGCTGAGGCACCGCTGAGGGGCAGACCGTATCGCCGTCCGGCTGTAGCTCTGTGTCTGGGGCCAGCTGGACAGCTTGGTGCCGATCACAATCAGACGTCCTCAGGGCGCGATGAGGGAGGGAGGGCGGGAGTGGGCGGCCGAAAGGAGGAAGCAGTGCTCCCGGTTGTAGAAGTTCACGACCTGGCCCGGCCGGTGTGGCTCAGGGGCTTACCACCGACCTAGGAGCCAGGAGGCCCGGGTTCGATTCCCGGTCGGGGCACAGGCCCGGGGTGCGGGCTCGATCCCAGTGGGGGGCGTGCAGGAGGCGGCCGGTCCATGGCTCTCTCATCAGTGATGCCTCCCTCCCTCCCTCTGCCGTCCTCTCTGAGGCCAATAAAAACAAAGTTAATGAAATCATGGAAGTTCATGGTCCGAAAGGGTGACATTTCCCTCTGCCCTCCAGGTCCTCCTGGCTGGTCTCAGACGCAAACACACGACAGGGCACAAGAGAAAGCAGACGGATTCCTACAGACGAATCCCACACAGGAGAGTCCGAGACCCCACGTGTGCAGAGGTTCAGGCGTGTGCCCCTGAGGCGTGTGCCCACCTCAGGCGTGTGACCCCTGAGGCGTGTGACCCCTGAGGCGTGTGACCCCTGAGGCGTGTGCCCCTGAGGCGTGTGCCCCCTGAGGCGTGTGCCCCCTGAGGCGTGTGACCCCTGAGGCGTGTGTTCCCTCAGGTGTGTGCTCCCTGAGGCGTGTGTTCCCTCAGGTGTGTGCCCCCTGAGGCAGGTGACCCCTGAGGCGTGTGCCCACCTCAGCCGTGTGCCCCCTGAGGCGTGTGCCCCCTGAGGCGTGTGTTCCCTCAGGTGTGTGCTCCCTGAGGCGTGTGACCCCTGAGGCGTGTGCCCCCTGAGGTGTGTGCCCCCTGAGGCGTGTGCCCCCTGAGGCGTGTGTCCCCTGAGGCGTGTGCCCCCTGAGGCGTGTGTTCCCTCAGGCGTGTGCCCACCTCAGGCGTGCGTCCCCTGAGGCGTGTGCCCCCTGAGGCGTGTGCCCCCTGAGGCGTGTGTCCCCTGAGGCGTGTGCCCCCTGAGGCGTGTGTTCCCTCAGGCGTGTGCCCACCTCAGGCGTGTGTCCCCTGAGGCGTATGCCCCCTGAGGCGTGTGTCCCCTCAGGCGTGTGTTCCCTCAGGCGTGTGTCCCCTGAGGCGTGTGCCCACCTCAGGCGTGTGTCCCCTCAGGCGTGTGTCCCCTCAGGCGTGTGTCCCCTGAGGCATGTGCCCCCTCAGGCGTGTGTCCCCTGAGGCGTGTGCCCCCTGAGGCGTGTGTCCCCTCAGGCGTGTGCTCCCTGAGGCGTGTGTCCCCTCAGGCGTGTGTTCCCTCAGGCTTGTGTCCCCTCAGGCTTGTGTCCCCTCAGGCGTGTGCCCCCTGAGGCGTGTGCCCCCTGAGGCGTGTGTCCCCTGAGGCGTGTGTCCCCTCAGGCGTGTGTCACCTCAGGTGTGTGACCCCTGAGGCGTGTGCCCCCTGAGGCGTGTGCCCACCTCAGCCGTGTGACCCCTGAGGCGTGTGTCCCCTCAGGCGTGTGCCCCCTCAGGCGTGTGTCCCCTCAGGCGTGTGTCCCCTCAGGCGTGTGTCCCCTGAGGCATGTGCCCCCTCAGGCGTGTGTCCCCTCAGGCGTGTGTCCCCTCAGGCGTGTGTCCCCTCAGGCGTGCGTCCCCTCAGGCGTGTGTCCCCTCAGGCGTGTGTCCCCTCAGGCGTGTGTCCCTTCTGGATAGCAGAGCATGTAGAAAGGAGTTTATTCTGACCATCTTTGGGCTACAGACAGCATTTCAGAGACAGAAAGAGCCTGGCCCGTGTGGCTCAGTGGTTGGGTCAGGGCTTGAGTCCAGGTTGGGGCACAGGCCCGGGTTGCAGGCTCGATCCCCAGAGTGGGGTGGGCAGGAGGCAGCCGGTCCATGGTTCTCTCTCATCACGGATGTGGGATGCGTGTCTGGAGAGAGAGGTGACCATCACGCAGGGACAGTCAGAACAGAGATGAACGCCGTCCTCGCACACGGGTTCCGGCGGGAGGCTTCAGACCAGAGGCCAGCACGCCGCCTCCGCCGTGGTTCGGAGAACAACAGCCCGCAGACAGAGCGTGTTATTCTGGGAACGCCGGCTTTGTCCGCGTTGAAAGGATCCGTACCTCCTCTGCGTGGAGAGACGGTCGGAAGCAGCCGAGGACCTTCTCAGCAGCTGTGGCAAAAGCGTCTCTACAGGACTCTGCCCTCGTTCACGGAAAAGTGAAACAGCATTGGAGCAGGAATAAAAGAAGCGTTTTTGTTTTTTTAAATCGTCTCTATTGTTGAGAGTAGAGAGGGTTTTCCTGGTCGGACCGAGGGGCTCAGAGCCGGTGGCCTTTGTTTTGCGGTTAAACAGAGCTCCGGTCGGCGGAGGGAGGGAGGGGAAGACCGGCCGTGTGGGGTTCTGAACCGCAGGCCCATCCGCGGCGGCCCCGAAGGAGAGAGAAGAAGACGGATGTGGAGCAGAAATCAGGAGCACGAACACGCTGTTTAGATGTAAATACACGCCTCGGCTACCCACAGCCAGCTCCAGGGAAACTATAAACTATAGGTCACAGTTAATAAGTGAACGCAGCAAGCTCACTCTGTACAAAGGATGCAAGATCGGCGTATTTATTTACACTCACCATAAAGCCCAAAGAAATGAAGTACAGAAGTGGACTGACGGCATTTCAGCGAGCATCTCGCTTGGCGTTTGGTGGAAGAGGCCTGAGCAGGCGGAGGTGCTGACGCCGTGTGGATCGGCCGACGCGGTACCGTTAAAAAGCCGGCTATTCCCACCAGACCTATCGGCTCAGCGCCGCCTCCTCGGCAGCCTCAGGGCCGCGTGTGCGGAAGGCGCCCCGGTGCCTGTAACACACACGTGGCGACGGGAAGAAGGACGGCCCAGTGGAGAGCGTGTGTGGGGCGGGAGCCGGGCAGCCCGGTGACTGTGCGAGCGACGGCCCTTCGCGCGCACCCGGGGCCCACGGGGGAGGGTGCGAACCACCCAGGAGCGTTTACTGAGTAAAACCTGTTTTCCTAATTACATTTTTCTTCCACTTGCACTGAAAAGGCCCGTTCCTCCTCCTGAGTGGAAAGTGGCCATCACAGTGGGTAATAATGACCCGCCCGGCGAGGGGCGAGGGCCTGCCCTGGGGCCGTGAGGGGTGCTCCGTGCGCTCAGCTCCTCCCGCCGCCCGCCCGGGACCCCAGGGGGGATCCTGGCTGTTCCTGTCCGGTGCGGGCCTGAGGGCTTCGGACCTGGACAGCAGATCGGGCAGTTACCTCCGGTCTGACGGACTCAGGAACCTCTGAACCCTCCCTCTGTGGTCGGCACATGGCAGCTCACGAGCCACACGTGGCTCTTTGGCCCCCTGAGTGTGGCTCTTCCACAGAATACCGCGGCCTGGGCGAGTCTATGTTGAAGAAGTGGCGTTAGAAGAAGTTTTAAAAATGTGGCTCTCCAAAGAAATTTCAGACAGAATCAGTTTGGCTCAGTGGTAGAGCGTCGGTCTGTGGACTGAAAGGTCCCAGGTTCGATTCTGTTCAAGGGCATGTACCTTGGTTGCGGGCATATCCCTAATGGGGGGTGTGCAGGAGGCAGCTGATTGATGTTTCTCTCTCATCGATGTTTCTAACTCTCTCTCCCTCTCCCTTCCTCTCTGTAAAAAGTCAATAAAATATATTTTTAAAAAAGAAAAAGAAATGTCAGTCGTCCTGTCGACAGTTGGCTGTGTGGACTCATGGGTTTGCCGACCAGGGCTCCTCCGTGTCTCCGGACCTGGGAGCTGTGGGCTGGATCATTGAGGGGAGCAGGGGGTGAGGGGGGCTGTCCTGTGCATCGGACGATGCCGGGCAGTATCTCTGGCCCTGCTCGCTGGATGCCACCCCTCCGTCCCCCACGAGGGTAAACGTTTGGAAAAGGCTGCGCCCCGGCCCGGCCCTGTCCCGGGGAACAGAGTCACTGCGAACCGCGTGGACTCGGGCTGCCCCCCTCCTCCTCCTCGTGGCCCCGCGGGGGAGAGCGGAGCCTTAGGAGGTGCGGGTGGGAGCCTCCTGCCCAGAAATGCGGCTCCGCCTCACCGTCAGCCGCCGGGCCTGCTCTGGCCTGGGGCGTGGGGGACCCCGCTAACGCTCCGGGCCTGCCTCTTTAAGAACACTCTGTTCTTATTGCTCTCAGAGGGGACCGGGAGGCAGAGAGAGAGAGAGAGAGGAGCATCCATGATGAGAGAGAATCATGGGCCGGCTGCCTCCTGCACACCCCACACTGGGGATCGAGCCCACAACCCGGGCCTGTGCCCGGACCCCGACCTCCTGGTGCACAGATTGACGCTCCGCCCTGGAGCCACGCGTCCGGCTCACACTACAGCTGCACCCACAGCCCGGGGGCTGGACTCCAGGACAACGGGCGTCTGACCTGCCTCTGCCGCCTTGTCCCTGAGCAGGTCACCTGGACCTGCCCCACAGGAGCTGCTGACGTAGGCACTCAGAGCTGGGGTCAGAGTTCAGGGGGAAGCGCAGAGCAGAGGGGCCTGGGGTTAAGCTGCAGGCGACCTGCGGTGGCCCCTGGGAGCCGTCCCTTTGGGACCCGGGTCCCGGGGGGAGGAAGGCAGGTCCTGCCCCCACCCTGGGAGGGCAGCCACGCCTCTCCTCCCCAAAGGCACGTGTCTCACCATCAGGGGGCAGCGGTGAGCCTCTGGGTGGGCCACTAAAGCCCTGAGCCAGAACCACATGGCTTTGTCTCCCACTGTGGCCCAGGGTGTTCAGGTGGAGAAGGTCTCTTGTTTGCTCACAGCTGGGGGGGGGCGTGGAGAGGGCAAGGGTGGGGACGGGGGGCAGCTGAAAGGAAAGAGGGGATCAGACCGGGGTCCGAGCTGTTGAGGAGGGGAAATGGGGGGATAGGAGAGTGGCAGAACTGTCCGGAGGCTTCCTGGGCGGGAGCCCCCCGACGTGTGCCCACACTCTGGACGATGACAAAGTCCGTGTTTGTAAACATGCAGTTCACGTTCAGCCTTTAAAAGATGCACAGAAATGAGCACTTTTTAAATTTTTTTGTTAACACCTGATTGCAAGCCGACGTCCACTCTGGTCCAGATGCTGCTGACACAGGACGCGGCAGCATCGCAAACACCAGGAACCGCCCCATCCCGTGTCTGCGCGCCCCTCGCTCGCCGACGGCCATCTCTCCTGTGCCCCCTAAAAACACGGTACATTTTCCGTGTCCAAAGCTTAGTCTGGCCTCTCCCATTATTTCCAGTCAGGGAAACCCCGAAAGGAGAGAAAATGAAGTGGTCGGCGGCGGTTAACGTGAGTACACATTGGGGGGACACCTGCTCCCACGGTCACTGTCTCAGGACCTTTCCTCCTAAATTACCGAGAGGCCGGTGCCTGATGCGTGCACGGGTGGGTCCCTCGGCCTGGCCTGCAGGGATCGGCCGAAATGGGCGTCCCTCATGCCCTGGACGGGGTCCTGTGCGGAGCAGCCGGCGCGGGAGGAGCCGAGCCCGGTGGGCGCCGTGCGCTGCTGCTCCTTCCGGCCGGGCTGACCTGCCGCTGCTGCCACACGTGCTCACGGCCGCTTCCCTGCAGGCGGTCCCCACGCTCCCGTCCTCGGCGACACCCGCACACCCGCGGCTGCGAAGTGGCCACAGGCTCACGCCCATCAGTCCTGACAGTGGTTCTGATCCCGGTCCCGGCCCTGGTCCAGTTGGGGAGGGGTGTGCAGGGGGAGTGTCCGTGGAGAACCTTGCCCCACCACAGTGGCACTCGCTAGCTGTGAGCCAGGTCTGGTACCAGTCAGGCAGCTCCTGCATTGAGCGTCTGCCCCCTGGTGGTTAGGGCGTGCCAGAGCTACCAGTCAAACAGTCAAACAGTCGCTTAGGCTTTTATATATGAACTAGAGGCCCAGTGCACAAGGTTTGTGCAAGAATAGGCCTTCCTTCCTCTGGCGGCCGGCACGGCCTTTCTGCCTTTGCTCCAGCCTGGAGCCACCTTCCCGCCTCTTGCCTTGTCATGCCAATTTGCACATTCCTTCCTTATTGGCCCTGTGGGTCACCATCTTTGTTGTGGAGTTATGGTCAATTTGCATATACCGTCTTTATTAG
Source organism: Pipistrellus hanaki (assembly GCF_964339955.1). Lineage (NCBI taxonomy): Eukaryota > Metazoa > Chordata > Mammalia > Chiroptera > Vespertilionidae > Pipistrellus > Pipistrellus hanaki. The sequence goes on along the minus strand of NW_028182274.1, from coordinate 239,708 downwards.
ATAGGATTAATCGTGGCTATAACGAGCATGTGCAGAGCATACAGCTGGTCACTTGGGGGATCTGTGGTATGCATGGACTACGCTGTTTTAAGATGCATACTCTCCCCAATTTCAGAAAATAGAGACGTATCCCCCAAGGTTACCTTCAAACAGAAAATACTTTCAAATCCTTGAATTGTATGCACATTTAATGCACAAATTTACATAAGATATTTGTAAATTATGTTTATGACTTAAGACAACACAGGAGTAGAATGCTGCTTAAATGTTAACTAAAGACCTAAGTCTTATGAGGACAACACCCATGGGAAGTAAAAACTTCCCATTTTCATATAAAAAACATATCCAAGCATATTCACGAGGTGCGTAAATGCCCTGTGAGTCACGTATGCCACTCAGGAGCCTTGTTTCCAGCATTTTTGTTGGCTTCTGGGCAAATGACTGCATAGGAAGTGCTAACCACACATTTCTGCAGAACCCTCCACCGGGACTCACAGGAGCTGATCTCCAATGGGAGATAACACACCGGGAGGCATTTTACTTAGGAAAGGAAAGACGTTTAATTCACTAAATCGCTAGGGGGCTGAATTAAGAGTCTATAGTTATTTCATGATCCGATGGGTAGTTAGGTATAATTATTCAAATTATAGCAATGGGGAATCCACAGTTTTAAAGTAAATGGGAAATAAACCTACTGGCATCATTCCTTTGTTCTACTTTTACACACACACACACACACACACACATATACACAGAGACACACACAGAGGCACATATATACACACACAGACACACACAGACACACACACAGACATATACATATACACACCCAGGCACACATATACACACAGAGAGACACACACATACACAGACACACACACACACACACATAAACACACAGAGACATATACATATACACGCAGGCACATATATACACACAGAGACACAGACATACACACACACAGACATGCATGTGTCCGCGCTCCTATGCTTCTTCCTTCTTAATTAGTAAATACATAGCTACAGCTTAACCCTCATTACTCAGGGAGCTTTGGCCAGGTGCCTGCTTCATTGGTTTAGTTCTGGGGTGCAGGGCTGGAGAAAGGAGCTGCTAGAATGAGGAACTGTTTGTTACACTGTGTGGTGATAAGGGATGAGGAAGGGGTATACAACTATATATATTTATGTTTTTTATGTTTATAATGTTTGTATTCAAATGGTTGCAAATAAATGTAAAACACACAGCCAGCCCCCAAAGGTGGGCACTTTGACAATTCTGAAAGGAACACATCCCCGGGGCGCTGGCAGTCGGGGTCCCAGTGCACCCCCAGCCCAGCTGGCCCGGGCTCCCACAGTGTGCCAGGAGCACCGCTCACTACCCCCACCCTGAGCCAGAATAACCACCGGCTCACGCTCCCCTCCGGCAGCTGGAGTCTGTATTTAACTCCCTAGCTCTGACAGTGCTGTGCTGTATGAATAATGCACGGGGGCATTTGCATTTAAATACACGCACTTCGCTGATGGAGGCAGGACAGCACAGGCCCGGCCGCCCCCTCCACTCTCTCTCCTCTGTCCCGAGTGGAGAAGTGCCCACCTTTCAGCCAACTGCGTGTTTTCTGGGCGTGCTCCTGGGACGGGGGCATCTAGGAGGGTGTAAGCTTCCGGCCGCTTCCTGGCGGGTGGAAGCCCAAGTCAGCCTCCGGCCCAGGTCCCGGCCACCCACGCGGAGGGAGGTCTGGGGGGGTGGCCACCGCAGGGTCCTAAGGCCGCGGTGGGGGCGCCGGTGCTGGGCGCACAGCCCTTTTCCTGGGTGTCACCCCTAAGGCGCAGCATGCGGTGTGAGCTGCCCTCACCTTGTGTCAGGGTTCACGCTCTGGGGGGGGGGTCCCCAGGGGGCTGTAGGGGGCGGACGTCAGATGCCAGCCACTCTGCCAGGGACCAGGTGGGGTGGGTCTGTCACCCTGTGCGTCCGGAGCCCACTCCTCAGGAATCCGAGTGGAGAGGAAGATTGGGGGGCGGGGTCTCAGAGGCAGGGGGCTCATCCCTCCCCTCCCGCACCCGGGGTCAGGCCCTGAGGCTCTGGGAAGGCTGTCCTTGTCTCAGTCACAGGCTGTGTGGTGGCAGAGTCGGACGGACCCTGGCCACGCTGGCTCCCGTGGGACCACGGCCCGTGGCCCCCGTGGATCTGGCTTCGCTGCCACAGACATGGGGCTCCCCGGCAGCACCCACGGCCTTTCTGATTAGACACAGAAGCTGGAGAGTTCCGTTAAGAGGCTCATTGATTCTTTACGTTTAAACACGTGACCATAATCGAGTTTTCTGGAGTTCCATTTGTATTTATTTATTTGTTTGACACTCGGTATTATTTTATTACTAGAGGCCTCGTGCCTGAAACACATGTACGGGGAGGGTCCCTAGGCCTGGTTGGTGTTCAGGGCCGATTGGGGCCGATAGGGGCCTTCCTTCAGTTTGTGCTGCCCCCTGATGGTCAGCGCACATCATTGCGAGTGGTTGAACTCCCGGTCAGTCAAATCTCTCTCTCTCTCTCTCTCTCCCCCCACACCCCCCTTTCTCTTCCCCCTTCTCTCTCCCCCCTCCTCTCCTTCCCTGCCCATGGTGGGCCTGCTGTGCAAATGATCAGATGGGCGCTCATGTGTAAGCTCCATGAGTGTTTTCATTTCAGTCCCTGATACTGAGACGGACCAACACCCCCACCCCCCCACCTCCGCCTCGCCCACCTCCGCCTCGCCCACCTCCCCTGGACTTTAAGTACAAAGCTGCCTTTTATTTATAAAAACTCCTAGGGTGTGTGTTACTGTCACTCCTGAGACGAGTGATTTGTTTTCATTTCCTGGAGAGACTTGGGGAGGCGGAGCCGCCTCTCAGAGGACTCAGTGTGAGGTCTGCTTCACAGCCCACATGTTACCCATGGAACCGAGCGCTCAGCGCCTCCTGCGAGGAAACGCACACGTGTAATATCGCGTGTGCTTTGTATGGAGTGGATTCATTTTACAGTCACTTCCCATGCATTCCCATAAACGTCAGTCACGGCCACGCTGAGACAGTCAACATGTTAAAAACAGAACCAGCCCAGCCGGCGCGGCTCCGTGGCTGAGCGCCAATCGGTGAACCAGGAGGTCAGGGTTCGATTCCTGGTTAGGGCACAGGCCTGGGTTGCGAGCTCCATATCCAGCGGGGGGCGTGCAGGAGGCAGCCGGTCCATGATTCTCTCTCCCTTTCCCTGCCTCTCGGAGATCAATAAACCTGTATTTAAAAACAGAGCAAAGTGAATCAGAGTCTGGGGAATTCATATTACACCTTCTTTATATTTTTAATTTAGAACAGAAACTGAATGGCAGGAGGCGAGGGCTGGGAGAGGGGTCTGCACGGGGCACAGATGCTGATAAAATGCGTGAACATTAAATAAAACAGAATGAAAATCGCTATTTCCCATGGAAAGACTTTATTATCTTCGAACCAGCAGTTTCCAGAACGAGACAGCCATGCCTGGGGGGCGGGGGGGTGGGGGAGACAGAATACAAGTCAGTGGGCAGGGTTTACAGAAGTTGTGAAACTGGGGAATAGCCTACAGCTGTTCAGGTGTTTGGCCAGCAGGAGGCAATGACGTGCAGACTGAGATGCCCTGAGCTGTCCGGCAGCAGGCACTAATATTCAGGTTTGGGGGGAGTGCCGTTCCAGCAGGTGAGCTACAGCTGTGGCTCAGCCCTTGGCGAGCTGCCCAAGCGTCACCAGCCTTCGATGGGACTCGGTAATGACGCCATGCTGGAGCCGGCTCCCGCACCCCGGCCAGCTCAGAGGCCAGGCCCCGGCCCCGGGTCAGCCTGGCACCCCGGGCACGGGCAGGGCAGGATACGCGGGGACGGTGGGGTGAGGGTCCTGGCGCGGGAGGATCGGCAGTGAGTGCACCTGCTTACGGAAGTAACTGGGCCGGACGGTGGACGGTGCAGGGCCGCTGCCCTGCAGGCTTCTCCAGCAGCTGCGGGTGCAGCACGCTCAGCCGCGGCTCAGGCTCCGCAGCCGCCTCGCAGGTACCGCAGCGGCGGGAAGGGGCAGGGCGGGGGGAGCAGCAGAGGGAAGGCTCCCCGTGGGTGGCTCAGCGGCCGGAAGGTGCAGGGCGGGTGGCTCGGAGGAAGGAAGGTGCCTGGCAGGTGACACAGTGGTCGGACGTTTCTAGAAGCCCAGCTCGGCGGCGGGCAGCTCTGGGGCCTGAGCCTCGGGCACGGACAGTGTCTCCAGACGCAGCTTCGGGCCTGGCAGCCACTGGCTGTGCAGCAGGAGGGGGCGAGGCCGCCGGGGACTGAGCTGGGGCTTCTGCACCAGGAGCCGCCCGGCCTGCAGGGGGGCGGGGGCGGGGCACGCACCCGGGAGGTGTGCAGGCGCAGGGGGTGAGCGGGGCCACCGAGGGACCCGCAGGCTGCAGGGGCGGGGCCCGGGCGGCGGGAGGGGCGGGGTCCCGGTCCAGGTCCGGAGCAGGGGGTCCCCCGGGCCCCGCAGGCCGCGCCCCGTGTGGGAGCGGGACGGCCGGGCGCGCAGCAGGTCCCGGGGTGCCGGCTCGCGGTGCAGGCTCCGGGCGCGCAGCTCCACGCGTGTCCGTGGCCTTCGTGGGGGTCACCCAGGAGCCACAGGGGCCCCTGGTGGCAGCTGGGAAGGCAGAGCCCGAAGGCAGGGCTGGTGTCTCCCGAGCAAACGGGGTCCCGGCAGCGGGGAGCGCAGGGGGCGCCCAGGAGGCACGGGGAGACCCGGAGCATGTCCCCTGCGCCCAGACCCGCTCCGCGCTGCTGGGTGCTGGGCGGCGGGGAGACCGGGTGCCAGGGAGACCGGGGTGGGGGGAGGTCGGGAGGCCGGGCGGCCCAGGTGGCCGGGGCCCCTTATATGTCCCCCAGGACAGAGATGCCTCCCCCTCTTCCTTCCCGGGACAAGCGGGGGACCCCTCATTAGGCCGGGGCTGCGGGGCGGCCCACGCGGGAAGCAGGCGTTTAGATCACAGTGTCCCGATGCCCCACCGCCCCCTCACTCCCCGGGCGATGCCATGGCCTCGGCCTGGGAACAGGTCATTAGGTTAACGAGGAGCTCAGACCGGCCGGCTGCTCCCCTCTCCCGGGGGCCTGGGGCGGGGTCACTGCCGGGGAGGAGGGGGCACCAGCCACAGAGACAGGCTGGCCCCCTCGGCGTCCCGCCTGCCCAGGCCTGTCCTGGTGCCCGGCCCTCTGGCTGTCAGAGTTCCTCCTGTCAGGCCCCCATCCTGGGAGGCTGGTGACCCACAAGGTCAAAGGCGACCCTGACCCCCGGGTCCGTGTGGCCAGTGGCCGGGCTCCTGGCAACCAGGCGTGGCCCTGGGGGTGAGGCCGGAGGCCGGTCCTCACTGTGCTGCCTCCTCACCTGCGTGCCCGGCCGAGGTGACATGTCAGCGTGGCCTCAGCCAGAACCCCGACGCTGTCTGTCCGAGGGGGCGTACCCCGTCTTTATAAACACGTCCGTACTGAGCTCAGAGACGAGGGAGAGGGAGAGACATCCGTGATGAGAATCGTGGGTCAGTGCCCCCTGCCCGCCCCGCGGAATCGAACCCTGACCCCTGGCTCACGGGTCAGTGCTCAACCCTGAGCCACGCAGGCCGGGCAGCTTTCCTCGTTTTTCTGTTTCTTCTGAAATGAGCTGCACTGCTCCTGCTCTGCTTTTTTTTTCTTTTGCCCATGGACGTTGTTTCATCCTGGTTGAAAATGCAGCTGCTCTGGGTCTGTGCCCACAGGAGGGAGGGTCCGGGGGTAACATTTCATTTGCAGACCGGCAGTCCTACGGGCACCTTTCACTCTGGGGTGACAGACAGCTGAGAGGAATTTTGCAAGATTTCAATTTAACCCAAAGAATAGACCTTTTGTTCCGGAAAACAGACTGTAACTCAGACGTATGGCCTCCAGGAGCTGGAAAGAGCTGCAAGTTTATAAACAGCTGTGGGGTCAGGGGGAGGGGAGCAGCTGTGGGGTCAGGGGGAGGGGAGCAGACAGCTGTGGGGTCAGGGGGAGGGGAGCAGACAGCTGTGGGGGTAGGGGGAGGGGAGGAGCAGTGGGGTCAGGGGGAGGGGAGCAGCTGTGGAGTCAGGGGGAGGGGAGCAGACAGCTATGGGGTCAGGGGGAGGGGAGCAGACAGCTGTGGGGTCAGGGGGGAGGGGAGCAGACAGCTGTGGGGGCAGGGGGAGGGGAGCAGACAGCTGTGGGGTCAGAGGGAGGGGAGGAGCAGTGGGGTCAGAGGCAGGGGAGCAGCTGTGGGGTCAGGGGGAGGGGAGCAGACAGCTATGGGGGCAGGGGGAGGGGAGCAGACAGCTGTGGGGTCAGAGGGAGGGGAGGAGCAGTGGGGTCAGAGGCAGGGGAGCAGCTGTGGGGTCAGGGGGAGGGGAGCAGACAGCTATGGGGGCAGGGGGAGGGGAGCAGACAGCTGTGGGGTCAGAGGGAGGGGAGGAGCAGTGGGGTCAGAGGCAGGGGAGCAGTTGTGGGGTCAGGGGGAGGGGAGCAGACAGCTGTGGGGTCAGGGGGAGGGGAGCAGACAGCTATGGGGTCAGGAGGGAGGGGAGCAGACAGCTGTGGGGTCAGGGGGGAGGGGAGCAGACAGCTGTGGGGGCAGGGGGAGGGGAGCAGACAGCTGTGGGGTCAGAGGGAGGGGAGGAGCAGTGGGGTCAGAGGCAGGGGAGCAGCTGTGGGGTCAGGGGGAGGGGAGCAGACAGCTGTGGGGTCAGGGGGAGGGGAGGAGCAGTGGGGTCAGAGGCAGGGGAGCAGCTGTGGGGTCAGGGGGAGGGGAGCAGACAGCTTTGGGGGCAGGGGGAGGGGAGCAGACAGCTGTGGGGTCAGAGGGGGGAGCAGACAGCTGTGGGGTCAGGGGGAGGGGAGCAGACAGCTGTGGGGGCAGAGGGTGTGTGTGTGTGCAGCGATGCCCTCTGCCCAGGGCTGGTGGTTAAAGCTGTGAACACGGTGCAAACCTGCAGGTCCTCCCGCGTCCGGCTCTGTGTTCCCCGCCCCCAGCACAGGCTCCCCTCTGGGCATCCTCTTAGGTGAGGGGCCCGCTCTGCGCCTCCTCCAGCACCACAGCCGCCCTCGGCTGTGACCCCGGTGCCTCTGCAGCCTGAGCACCGTGTCTCCCCGCCCCCATCTTTGGGGACCCCAGTCCCCTCCCTGCCGTCCAGTGTCCTGACACCCTCGGTTCAGGTCGTTCCCGCGTTGTGATCCGTCGACGGGAGAGCGGATCCTGCACCGGGACCCCTCCTGGCTCCACGCGGACGAGCAGGTCACTGTCTGAACCCGTTTCCATGGAGAGAACACGGATGCAGCAGAGCCCCGGCCGGCCTGGCGGGCGGCCCGGGGGTGGAGCACTGTCCCCGCACACTCAGCAGCCGTCACCTCAGCTCCAGGGGCTCTGACCTGGACTGTGACCTCTGACCTCTGTCCTCTGGTTTCTCCTTCAGACCCACAGCCGCCTCCTCCGAGACCATGACCGGCAGGTGGGCATGGAGGCCCCGCACACGGCTCCCGGGGGGACCTTAGATTCCTAGACCGGGCCCCTCAGGACCCCGATGCAGCGGGGTGCCTGCAGGCTCTGGGGGGGTTGGGAGGCTGGGCGCCCGGGTCAGAGAGGCCCCCGGAACCCCCTCTCCAGAGGAGAGCCGGTGGACATGGAGAGGACAGGCCCAGGGGAGCAGGGCTGAGCGGGGACCCTCCCGGAGGGGGCCCCCCGAGCCCAGGGCGTTCTCCCAGGGGCGCTCCTCCTGGGTGGGTGCCCCCCTCCCGGCTCCCGGCAGACCCCCCTCCGGCCCGCTGACGGCTGCCCCTCCCGCCGGCATTCCGGGGATAGTTGTCCTGTGGCCAGCACACACCCCGTTCCCCTCGGGTCTGCCCGCTGCGTCCGGGGGTTCTGTCCCCCCTCCTCACGCTGTGTGCTCTGTCCCCTCCTCCCCCCGGGGCTCTGACCCCTCCTCCCCCAGGCTCTGTCCCCTCCTCACCCCGGGGCTCTGTCCCCTCCTCCCCCTGGGCTCTGTCCCCTCCTCACCCCGGGGCTCTGACCCCTCCTCCCCCAGGCTCTGTCCCCTCCTCACCCCGGGGCTCTGTCCCCTCCTCCCCCTGGGCTCTGTCCCCTCCTCACCCCGGGGCTCTGACCCCTCCTCCCCCAGGCTCTGTCCCCTCCTCACCCCGGGGCTCTGACCCCTCCTCCCCCAGGCTCTGTCCCCTCCTCCCCCCGGGGCTCTGACCCCTCCTCCCCCAGGCTCTGTCCCCTCCTCCCCCCGGGGCTCTGACCCCTCCTCCCCCAGGCTCTGTCCCCTCCTCCCCCCGGGGCTCTGTCCCCTCCTCCCCCCGGGGCTCTGTCCCCTCCTCACCCCGGGGCTCTGTCCCCTCCTCACCCCGGGGCTCTGTCCCCTCCTCACCCCGGGGCTCTGTCCCCTCCTCCCCCCGGGGCTCTGTCTCCTCCTCACCCCGGGGCTCTGTCCCCCTCCTCCCCCTGGGCTCTGTCCCCTCCTCACCCCGGGGCTCTGTCCCCTCCTCACCCCGGGGCTCTGACCCCTCCTCACCTGGGGGCTCAGCAGCTAGACGGAGCCCCTTCTCTGGACAGGGGACCAGAGGGGGATCAGCCATGATTTTATCCGAAAACAGGGGCCACACGCCAAAGCCAGGCCACGGCTCACGGAGCAGGACCGAGCCCACTCCCGCAGCTCAGCCTGGTGACCAGCCAGACGCTGAACTGGACACGGGGGTGGTTTCACGGGCTGATTTCAAGATAAGATAACTGGTGTGTCCCAGGACTGTGCCCTGATGGCATCCACGTGGAAATCCCCCCCAAAAACGCCGACACGGACACCCCCTCTCCGTGGGAACGGCTCCCCTCACCCCCGCCCCTGCCCCCGCCCCCGGCACCCCGAAGGTGAAGCGGTTTCCAGAGGCCCCAGTTTCCTCAAGTGTCTCCATGGCAACTGGTGACTTCGGTGGCATTTCTCTGGAGCTGTTTTTTTCCATTGAGATCTCTCTGCTTTATTCCTGTTATTGTTTCATTACAATAATTCTAACGTGTCTCACTGGAACCTGCTGTGCATTTCAGACGCCTGCTGAGGCCCCCAGCCTGGGACACGTTATTGATTAGCTTTCTAGGTTTTGGATCTTGATGGTCAATGTTAGTATTAGTTGTTAAATATATTTCACCAAATTTGATGCTTTTCCAAGAACCCAGAAAGAAATGAGCACCTAGAAAGAGTAGTTTAGATCAATTTTTAAAAAACACAAAAACATTTTTATTGATGTTATAGAGGGAGGGAGAGGAAAGGAGAGATAGATACATCCATGATGAGAGACAATCACTGATTGGCTGCCTCCTGCACACCTCCTATTGGGGATGGAGCCCACAACCCGAGCATGTGCCTTGACCTGGAATTGAACTTTGACCTTCTGGTTCATAGGTCAACCCTCAACCCCTGAGCCACGCCACCGGGCATAGCCCCTTCTTTATAAATACTTTCCTACCAACCTCGGTCTCCCTAGCCTTTGCTGTGTATGATGATCATTTCTTAATTCTCACACACACACACACACACACACACAATTCACACATGTACATATACTTACACACACACTCTCACACACACACACACACACACACAATTCACACATGTACATATACTTACACACACACACTCTCACATACACATACACTCACACACTCACACATATACACACTCACACACTCACATACACATACACACATGTACATACTCACATACACATATGCATGCTCACACACAGATAGTTACACACCACTCACACACATGCACACACTTACGCACATATACTCACAAACACACACATACACTCACACACTCACACACACACACACATACACACACACATGCTCACACACTCACATTCATACACGCATGCATACTCACATGCGCTCACACACACACACACTCATACCCATACACACTCACGCACACACATGCTCACGCACATACTCGCTGCCTCCTCTCCCCTCCCCACTTCCCTGAGCAGGCTCCGGTCCCTCTTCCACGTCTGATCTTGTCCTAACGTTCTGCTACACTGGTGACACCACACGGCGTTCGCCCACCCTCCTCCCTCCCTCACTCGCACAGACTCCTGGGCGCCTGTGCACGGGTTCGAGTGAATCGTGTATCCCTCTCCTGGTGAGGCTGAAGGCGACGCGGTGTGGCCGGGGGAGCGGCCGGTGTGCGTTTTACGGAACTGTGACCGGTCGTGTGTGTCCACAGCGGCGCCTGGGCCTCGGCGTCCTCAGCGGGTCCAGCGGCGGTGAGCCGGACGCCAAACACGCCGTTCTCCGTCACCGCCGTCGGAGTCTCCGCTCCGGTGAGGGAGGCCGGTCGCCCGGCCCGTTTCCACCTGAACATCCTCTCCAGCGGGGACTCGGTCCGTGCGTTCGTGTTTCGTCGCGCGGCTCGTTTTCTCACTGTTATCCTCAGAGTTCTCTGCACAGGGTCCAAACACAGCCTCTTCCTTAGGTTCAGGGCTACGGGCATTTCCTTCCATCCGAGGCTGGTCCTGCTGTCCCTGCAGGAGGGGCTTTCTGCGAGCAGACACGTTCGATCTCGGTGAGGTGCGATCCGCGGCCTTCCGTTGAGTGTGTGTGTCTGTGGGTTGTGCTTGCCCTGCCTCGTGTCCTGAAGGGCTTGTCCCCTCGTGCTCTCCGTCTGTGGGGAAATCTGATTTTCCTCCTCACCAGGATCTTAGGCTCCTTGCAAAAGGTCCCCAGCGATGAATTCCCTGCTCCCGATTCCCATTTCTACCCCCAACGACCAAATAAAACAGAGATTCAGTACAGACACAATTAGCACAATAACCTCAAAGTAGCTGTGACCGATGCATGCGGTTACCGGCAGTCACTGGTGGAGACTCAGCGGTTATTAGAAGATGGAGAAACGGTTTGCAGCCACAGGGAAAACACATCTCAGAGGCGTGAAGGGCGTGGAACACGACAGAACAGGGACAGACAGGAGCCGGCTCAGTGAACGGACAGCCGCACGTCTGGAGAGGAACGCGATGGATGGGGAGCTGGACTCCTTCGGACAGGCTCCGGGACGCCCCCCGCCCCCACGGCCGCAGGAACATCGAGGTGCTGCACTCAGACGTCACACCGAGGAGGGGTTCCTCAGAGCACCTCCGGTCTGCAGGCCTGGGACTGGAGGCAAACGTTGTTGCACTTAAATGCATTGAATACAGGACCCAGACTTCCTGTGATGAGGGCCTGGGGGGCGGGGGAGGAGGGGCGCAAGAGGAAGTGAGGGAAACCAGGGGGACATCTGTGACACTTTCAACCATAAAGAAAAATCTGAAAAAGAAAAAAAGAAAAAGAAAAGAAAAGCTGACCCTGACCGGTGTTGCTCAATGGATAGAGCGTCGGCCTGCGGACTGAAGGGCCCCGGGTTCGATTCTGGTCAGGTCCTGTACCCGGTGCTCTCTGGCTGGGGCCCTGATCAGGGTACCTGCTTCTCTCGCATCGGTGTTTCTCTCGGCCTCTCCCTCTCTCTAAAAACCAATGGGGAATAGCCTCAGGTGGGGATTAAGGGGGGGAGCTGTTGTGTGGGTTGCTCACTTGTAAGAAGCAAGGCCGGCCACAAGGGGGCAGCAGCTGCTAGGACCCAGCAGAGTGGCTTAGGGAGCCCCAGGGGTGAGCCTGGCACCAGGAACCACTGCCCCGCAGCCCAGGGCTCTGAGCGCAGGTGCTGGCGGGAGGGCCGGGCGGGAGGGACGGGGGCAGGTTCGGGGCACACCCAGCGGAGCGGGTCGGAGGGGTCAGGGCCCGGGCAGGCTGCGGGCTGGCAGCTGGCAGCTCTGACCAGAGCTGGCCAGCCGGACCGCGTGGCTGAGCAGAAGCTTCTGAGGCCCCGTGCGGAGAGGCAGACGCTGCGGAGGGAGCCGAGCGGCAGGCAGGCTGGCGGGATGGCTCCGGGCAGAGCACCTCCCGGCAGGGCTCCTCCCGTCTGTACTGTGGCTTCTAGAAGCTTCTAAGGAGCATTGCCATCCCGTGCAGACTTCATTCTGACCCGTAGGGGCTGGCTCTGGCCGGGCCTCAGTGGGTGGACGGGCTGAGACGTGCAGGGGTCACACAGTCAGGGGTCAGGCAGCTCCGTCCAGCATGGGCAAGGTTCAGAGCCAGGAAGCCCGAGGGACGGACGGACGGACGGACGGACGGACGGACAGCAGAGCCCAGGACCTGGGTTGCCCTGGAGAGCGAGGGATCGATTCGGGGCCCCCAGCCCCACAGCAGCTTAGCCAGCCCGCCCATCGCCCGTCCCCCCGACTCCCCCGTCCCCACATGCCCGCCCGTGGTCTGTGGTCTCCATAGTGGCGTGTGCCCATCTTCAACATGTTCTCAGATTCGCGTTCATACATGCAGGCATGGTAAGGGCCTCGCCCACGGGGTCCAGGAGCCGGGTCCTGCCATGGTGGCTGCTGGGCAGAACCAGCCCCCGCTCCAGCTCACAGGACTCGGGGCGTGTGCGATGGCTGCCAGAGGGGGCGCCGCGGGGCCGAGGCCGGGCGCATGGGGGTGAGACCCCGGGTGGCCGTGGCTCTGAGGCCCCGACACACTGGTCTGCGGGAGCTCCTCCCGGACATGAGGGACACGGGGAGGTCACAGGAACAGCGCCCTGGGCAGCGGCTCTGCGCGGACTCGCCCACCCCGCCTCTGGTCCCCCCGGCCTGGGTGCGGCGAGCAGGAGGCGGTGATGTCAGAGGGCACCCCGCTGGCACCCCGACAGCGGGGCTCCGGCCAGCTGAGTCACCAGGCAGGTTTGCCCAGGTGAGCGCCAGGGCGCCGGCCGGCGGCTCTGCTCCTCGCCGGGCTCCTCGCCGGGCCGAGGGGCAGCGACACGCGTGTGGCGGGCCGGGCGGAGGCTGACTCGGTGTGCAGCTCGGGAGATGCCGTGGTGGCCCCGTCCGAGGCGTTTGGTCTGAACAGGCCCCATCGAGCCGCCCGGCCAGCGGGTCCCGCTCGGATGAGGAGAAGTCTGCCCTGAGCCCTCCGACCGTCCCCCAGACACACGCGGCCGCGGCCGGGGCCTGTCCTCCCCCACGTCCGGTCCCGCCCGGGCGAGGCTCCGGGTCCGGCTGCCTCCTCCCGGGGCGCTGGCTCCGGGTCCGGCTGCCTCCTCCCGGGACGCTGGCTCCGGGTCCGGCTGCCTCCTCCCGGGGCGCTGGCTCCGGGTCCGGCTGCCTCCTCCCGGGGCGCTGGCTCCGGGTCCGGCTGCCTCCTCCCGGGGCGCTGGCTCCGGGTCCGGCTGCCTCCTCCCGGGGCGCTGGCTCCGGGTCCGGCTGCCTCCTCCCGGGACGCTGGCTCCGGGTCCGGCTGCCTCCTCCCGGGACGCTGGCTCCGGGTCCGGCTGCCTCCTCCCGGGGCGCTGGCTCCGGGTCCGGCTGCCTCCTCCCGGGACGCTGGCCCTCCTCCCCGTCAGCGGGGATGGTGCCACACGCGCCTCATTCCGATGTGTCTGCCCCGAGCAGCCGTCATCGTCTCCATCAGTGCCCCCAGCCCCCAGGCTGGCGGCGACCTCGGCGCCCGTCCAGACCGGCTGGTCCGTCGCTCGGGGTCCAGCTGTTGGACTGCAGGCGACGGCGGCTCCACTGTGTCCCGTTGTGGGTCACCGGAGCGCAGCTCCCGCCTCGGGCACAGGACGGGCAGTGTCCTCCCAGCTCCATCGGCCGCCTCGGCCCAGCCTCACGGGGAGCGGGTCCCAGCAGAGCCCCAGGCTCCCCGCGGAGGAGAAAGGAAGGAGGAGGGGGCGGAGCCGGAGCAGCCCTTACAGAAGGAGCCGGGGTGCGTGGGGCACAGGGAGGTTACAGGATCAGAGGCCACGGCGAATGGCTTAAGGCTACGAAGCTGTGTAACGCCTCCCCTGGGTGAGGCCCTCAACAGGAAATTACTACAACCCTAGCCCTGACCCTGACCCTGACCCTGACCCTAACCCTGACCCTGACCCTAACCCTGACCCTAACCTTACAACCCTAACCCTGACCCTGACCCTAACCTTACAACCCTAACCCTGACCCTGACCCTGACCCTGACCATAACCCCGACCCTAACCTTACAACCCTAACCCTGACCCTGACCCTGACCTTAACCCTAGCCCTAACCCTAATATCACAACCCTGACCCGAACCCTGACCCTGAGCCTGACTGTCCCGGCCTGCGGGACAACAACGGGGGCCCGCAGGAACCACCTAAGAGAATGAGGCAAACAAGGAACGCGAAAGAATGGGAGCAAGACAAGGTTCTGATCAAGCTCCGATTTTTATTCTCTGAAATGGCTGTATTTATACAGCAGAAACAAAGGGGGGCAGGGTTGCCTATGCAGGGGGGTCTTTGGTACCTGGCAACACAGGATTGGCTAACTGCCAGGGGCGGTGTGACATTCCAAGGTGCAACATTCCAAGGCTGGGCCATCTAGGGGGGAGGATCAGGAAGGGGAAGAGGCAGGAAGACAGAAGATGCTAAGCTGCAGGTTATCTTATCTTCTGGCCAAGCCCTCAGGGCACCACATAACTTCTGCTAGAAGGAACTTAATTCTATTTCCTTAAGACTGAGTTGCTTGCCTCAACTCTGCTGGCTCCCAACACCTGACCCTGAGCCTGACCCTGACCTTAACCCTGACCTAAACCTAACAACCTTAACCCTGACCCTAACCATAACCCTAACCCCATTACACCCTTATAGGAAATTACTACAACCCTAACCCTGACCCTGACCCTGACCCTAATCCTGACCCTGACCCTAAACCTGACCTTAACCTTAACCCTAAACCTAACCCTGACTCTAACCCTAACCCTAACCCTGACACTAACCTAACACTGACCTTGACCCTGACCCTGACCCTGACCCTAACCCACATCATCCTTCTTTGTGTTTGGACTGGTCTCTGCACAGAGGCTTCTACTGCTGCTTCCAACTCTCCTGCCTCACAGCATCTCCAGCTTCTCCTGCCTCACAGGCTGAAATGGCTTCTCGCCGACCAGAGGGCCTTCCTGGTCTCAGCCTCACCAGCCTGGCTGCTCCTGCTCTTCCAACCCATGTCTCATCCTCTCTCTGCCCCGGCGCTCGCAGGCCTGGACCTACTCTCAGAGCCAGACAGCCTTTCCTTTTCATTCCACAGACCCTGCAAGTGCCGTCTGTCTGTGCGCCTCCTCCCTCAGCTCCCCCCTCCCCTCCGCTCCCCCTCCGTCCACAGTGCCTGCCTCCTCTGTGCCTGGCCTCAGGCCTCAGAACGGGTCCCCCAGGGCCTTCCCTTCCTCCCACTGGGAACGAGATCCCTCCCAGGGCCCGGGACTCCCTTCCTGGAACTGGTCTGACTGTGCGGCGTTACCTCTCTTCCGTGGGCTGATGCCGCCACACTGTGCGCTCTGCAGGCACGAGGCGTGTGCATCCTCTTTGCTCTGTGTGCCTCCTCCTCACTCCGTGTCCCCACACTGGGCATGGCTGGCTGGAGTGTGCCGGTGAAGATGCAGGCATCATCCCCACTCCGTGTGCCTCCTCCCCGCTCCGTGTACATCCTCCTCACTCCGTGTGCCTCCTCCCCGCTCCGTGTACATCCTCCCCACTCCGTGTGCCTCCTCCTCACTCCGTGTGCCTCCTCCCCACTCCGTGTGCCTCCTCCTCACTCCGTGTGCCTCCTCCTCACTCCGTGTGCCTCCTCCTCACTCCGTGTACATCCTCCTCACTCCGTGTGCCTCCTCCCCGCTCCGTGTACATCCTCCCCACTCCGTGTGCCTCCTCCTCAGTCCGTGTGCCTCCTCCTCACTCCGTGTGCCTCCTCCTCACTCCGTGTGCCTCCTCCCCACTCCGTGTGCCTCCTCCTCACTCCGTGTACATCCTCCTCACTCCGTGTGCCTCCTCCCCGCTCCGTGTACATCCTCCCCACTCCGTGTACATCCTCCCCACTCCGTGTGCCTCCTCCTCACTCCGTGTGCCTCCTCCTCACTCCGTGTACATCCTCCTCACTCCGTGTGCCTCCTCCCCGCTCCGTGTACATCCTCCCCACTCCGTGTACATCCTCCCCACTCCGTGTGCCTCCTCCTCACTCCGTGTGCCTCCTCCCCACTCCGTGTGCCTCCTCCTCACTCCGTGTGCCTCCTCCTCACTCCGTGTGCCTCCTCCTCACTCCGTGTGCATCCTCCCCACTCCGTGTGCATCCTCCTCACTCCGTGTGCATCCTCCCCACTCCGTGTGCCTCCTCCTCACTCCGTGTGCCTCCTCCTCAGTCCGTGTGCCTCCTCCTCGCTCCGTGTGCCTCCTCCTCAGTCCGTGTGCCTACTCCTCACTCCGTGTACATCCTCCCCACTCCGTGTGCCTCCTCCTCACTCCGTGTGACTCCTCCCCACTCCGTATGCATCCTCCTCACTCCGTGTGACTCCTCCCCACTCCGTATGCATCCTCCTCACTCCGTGTGCCTCCTCCCCACTTCGTGTACATCCTCCCCACTCCGTGTGCATCCTCCTCAGTCCGTGTGCCTCCTCCTCACTCCGTGTGCCTCCTCCTCACTCCGTGTGCCTCCTCCTCACTCCGTGTGCATCCTCCTCACTCCGTGTGCCTCCTCCTCAGTCCGTGTGCCTCCTCCTTACTCCGTGTGCATCCTCCTCACTCCGTGTGCCTCCTCCTCACTCCGTGTGCCTCCTCCTCACTCCGTGTGCCTCCTCCTCACTCCGTGTGCATCCTCCTCACTCCGTGTGCCTCCTCCTCACTCCGTGTACATCCTCCTCACTCCGTGTGCATCCTCCTCACTCCGTGTGCCTCCTCCTCACTCCGTGTGCCTCCTCCTCAGTCCGTGTGCCTCCTCCTTACTCCGTGTGCATCCTCCTCACTCCGTGTACATCCTCCCCACTCCGTGTGCCTCCTCCTCACTCCGTGTGACTCCTCCCCACTCCGTATGCATCCTCCTCACTCCGTGTGCCTCCTCCTCACTCCGTGTGCCTCCTCCTCACTCCGTGTACATCCTCCTCACTCCGTGTGCCTCCTCCTCACTCTGTGTGCCTCCTCCTCACTCCGTGTGCCTCCTCCTCACTCCGTGTGCGTCCTCCCCACTCCGTGTGCCTCCTCCCCACTCCGTGTGCCTCCTCCCCACTCCGTGTGCCTCCTCCTCACTCCGTGTGCCTCCTCCTCAGTCCGTGTGCCTCCTCCTCACTCCGTGTGCCTCCTCCTCACTCCGTGTGCCTCCTCCCCACTCCGTGTGCCTCCTCCCCGCTCCGTGTACATCCTCCCCACTCCGTGTGCCTCCTCCTCACTCCGTGTGCCTCCTCCCCGCTCCGTGTACATCCTCCCCACTCCGTGTGCATCCTCCTCACTCCATGTACATCCTCCCCACTCCGTGTGCCTCCTCCTCACTCCATGTACATCCTCCCCACTCCGTGTGCCTCCTCCTCACTCCATGTACATCCTCCCCACTCCGTGTGCCTCCTCCTCACTCCGTGTGCCTCCTCCTCACTCCGTATGCATCCTCCTCACTCCGTGTGCCTCCTCCTCACTCCGTATGCATCCTCCTCACTCCGTGTACATCCTCCTCACTCCGTATGCATCCTCCTCACTCCGTGTGCCTCCTCCTCACTCCGTGTGCCTCCTCCACACTCCGTGTGCCTCCTCCCCACTCCGTGTGCATCCTCCCCACTCCGTGTGCCTCCTCCCCACTCCGTGTACATCCTCCCCACTCCGTGTGCCTCCTCCTCACTCCGTGTGCCTCCTCCTCACTCCGTGTACATCCTCCTCACTCCGTGTGCCTCCTCCCCGCTCCGTGTACATCCTCCCCACTCCGTGTACATCCTCCCCACTCCGTGTGCCTCCTCCTCACTCCGTGTGCCTCCTCCCCACTCCGTGTGCCTCCTCCTCACTCCGTGTGCCTCCTCCTCACTCCGTGTGCCTCCTCCTCACTCCGTGTGCATCCTCCCCACTCCGTGTGCATCCTCCTCACTCCGTGTGCATCCTCCCCACTCCGTGTGCCTCCTCCTCACTCCGTGTGCCTCCTCCTCAGTCCGTGTGCCTCCTCCTCGCTCCGTGTGCCTCCTCCTCAGTCCGTGTGCCTACTCCTCACTCCGTGTACATCCTCCCCACTCCGTGTGCCTCCTCCTCACTCCGTGTGACTCCTCCCCACTCCGTATGCATCCTCCTCACTCCGTGTGACTCCTCCCCACTCCGTATGCATCCTCCTCACTCCGTGTGCCTCCTCCCCACTTCGTGTACATCCTCCCCACTCCGTGTGCATCCTCCTCAGTCCGTGTGCCTCCTCCTCACTCCGTGTGCCTCCTCCTCACTCCGTGTGCCTCCTCCTCACTCCGTGTGCATCCTCCTCACTCCGTGTGCCTCCTCCTCAGTCCGTGTGCCTCCTCCTTACTCCGTGTGCATCCTCCTCACTCCGTGTGCCTCCTCCTCACTCCGTGTGCCTCCTCCTCACTCCGTGTGCCTCCTCCTCACTCCGTGTGCATCCTCCTCACTCCGTGTGCCTCCTCCTCACTCCGTGTACATCCTCCTCACTCCGTGTGCATCCTCCTCACTCCGTGTGCCTCCTCCTCACTCCGTGTGCCTCCTCCTCAGTCCGTGTGCCTCCTCCTTACTCCGTGTGCATCCTCCTCACTCCGTGTACATCCTCCCCACTCCGTGTGCCTCCTCCTCACTCCGTGTGACTCCTCCCCACTCCGTATGCATCCTCCTCACTCCGTGTGCCTCCTCCTCACTCCGTGTGCCTCCTCCTCACTCCGTGTACATCCTCCTCACTCCGTGTGCCTCCTCCTCACTCTGTGTGCCTCCTCCTCACTCCGTGTGCCTCCTCCTCACTCCGTGTGCGTCCTCCCCACTCCGTGTGCCTCCTCCCCACTCCGTGTGCCTCCTCCCCACTCCGTGTGCCTCCTCCTCACTCCGTGTGCCTCCTCCTCAGTCCGTGTGCCTCCTCCTCACTCCGTGTGCCTCCTCCTCACTCCGTGTGCCTCCTCCCCACTCCGTGTGCCTCCTCCCCGCTCCGTGTACATCCTCCCCACTCCGTGTGCCTCCTCCTCACTCCGTGTGCCTCCTCCCCGCTCCGTGTACATCCTCCCCACTCCGTGTGCATCCTCCTCACTCCATGTACATCCTCCCCACTCCGTGTGCCTCCTCCTCACTCCATGTACATCCTCCCCACTCCGTGTGCCTCCTCCTCACTCCATGTACATCCTCCCCACTCCGTGTGCCTCCTCCTCACTCCGTGTGCCTCCTCCTCACTCCGTATGCATCCTCCTCACTCCGTGTGCCTCCTCCTCACTCCGTATGCATCCTCCTCACTCCGTGTACATCCTCCTCACTCCGTATGCATCCTCCTCACTCCGTGTGCCTCCTCCTCACTCCGTGTGCCTCCTCCACACTCCGTGTGCCTCCTCCCCACTCCGTGTGCATCCTCCCCACTCCGTGTGCCTCCTCCCCACTCCGTGTGCCTCCTCCCCACTCCGTATGCATCCTCCCCACTCCGTGTGCCTCCTCCTCACTCCGTGTGCCTCCTCCTCACTCCGTGTGCCTCCTCCCCGCTCCGTGTGCATCCTCCTCACTCCGTGTGCCTCCTCCTCACTCCGTGTGCATCCTCCTCACTCCGTGTGCCTCCTCCCCGCTCCGTGTACATCCTCCCCACTCCGTGTGCCTCCTCCTCACTCCGTGTGCCTCCTCCCCACTCCGTGTGCCTCCTCCTCGCTCCGTGTGCCTCCTCCCCACTCCGTGTACATCCTCCCCACTCCGTGTGCATCCTCCTCACTCCGTGTGCCTCCTCCTCACTCCGTGTGCCTCCTCCCCACTCCGTGTGCCTCCTCCTCACTCCGTGTACATCCTCCTCAGTCCGTGTGCCTCCTCCTCACTCCGTGTGCATCCTCCCCACTCCGTGTGCATCCTCCCCACTCCGTGTGCATCCTCCTCACTCCGTGTGCATCCTCCTCACTCCGTGTACTTCCTCCCCACTCCGTGTGCCTCCTCCTCACTCCGTGTGCCTCCTCCCCACTCCGTGTGACTCCTCCTCAGTCCGTGTGCCTCCTCCTCACTCCGTGTGCCTCCTCCTCACTCCGTGTGCCTCCTCCTCACTCCGTGTGCCTCCTCCTCACTCAGTGTGCCTCCTCCTCACTCCGTGTGCCTCCTCCCTGCTCCGTGTACATCCTCCTCACTCCGTGTGCCTCCTCCCCACTTCGTGTACATCCTCCTCACTCCGTGTGCCTCCTCCCCACTCCGTGTGCCTCCTCCCCACTCCGTGTGCTTCCTCCTCACTCCGTGTGCCTCCTCCTCACTCTGTGTGCCTCCTCCCCACTCCGTGTGCCTCCTCCCCACTCCGTGTGCCTCCTCCCCACTCCGTGTGCCTCCTCCTCACTCTGTGTGCCTCCTCCCCACTCCGTGTGCCTCCTCCTCACTCCGTGTACATCCTCCCCACTCCGTGTGCCTCCTCCCCACTTCGTGTACATCCTCCCCACTCCGTGTGCCTCCTCCTCACTCTGTGTGCCTCCTCCCCACTCCGTGTGCCTCCTCCTCACTCCGTGTACATCCTCCTCACTCCGTGTGCCTCCTCCTCACTCCGTGTGCCTCCTCCTCACTCTGTGTGCCTCCTCCTCACTCCGTGTGCCTCCTCCCCACTTCGTGTACATCCTCCCCGCTCCGTGTGCCTCCTCCCCACTCCGTGTACATCCTCCCCACTCCGTGTGCCTCCTCCTCACTCCGTGTACATCCTCCTCACTCCGTGTGCCTCCTCCTCACTCCGTGTGCCTCCTCCTCACTCTGTGTGCCTCCTCCCCACTCCGTGTGCATCCTCCCCGCTCCGTGTGCCTCCTCCCCACTCCGTGTGCCTCCTCCTCACTCCGTGTGCATCCTCCTCGCTCCGTGTGCCTCCTCCCCACTCCGTGTGCATCCTCCTCACTCCGTGTGCCTCCTCCTCACTCCGTGTGCCTCCTCCTCACTCCGTGTGCCTCCTCCCCACTCCGTGTGCCTCCTCCTCACTCCGTGTGCATCCTCCTCGCTCCGTGTGCCTCCTCCCCACTCCGTGTGCATCCTCCTCACTCTGTGTGCATCCTCCTCACTCAGTGTGCCTCCTCCTCACTCCGTGTGCCTCCTCCCCACTCCGTGTGCCTCCTCCCCACTCCGTGTGCATCCTCCCCGCTCCGTGTGCCTCCTCCCCACTCCGTGTGCCTCCTCCTCACTCCGTGTGCCTCCTCCTCACTCTGTGTGCATCCTCCTCACTCCGTGTGCCTCCTCCTCACTCCGTGTGCCTCCTCCTCACTCCGTGTGCCTCCTCCTCACTCCGTGTGCATCCTCCTCGCTCCGTGTGCCTCCTCCCCGCTCCGTGTGCATCCTCCTCACTCCGTGTGCCTCCTCCTCACTCCGTGTGCCTCCTCCCCACTCCGTGTGACTCCTCCTCACTCCGTGTGCATCCTCCTCGCTCCGTGTGCCTCCTCCCCGCTCCGTGTGCATCCTCCTCACTCCGTGTGCCTCCTCCTCACTCCGTGTGCCTCCTCCCCATTCCGTGTGCCTCCTCCCTGCTCCGTGTACATCCTCCTCACTCCGTGTGCCTCCTCCCCACTTCGTGTACATCCTCCCCACTCCGTGTGCCTCCTCCTCACTCCGTGTGCCTCCTCCCCACTCCGTGTACATCCTCCCCACTCCGTGTACATCCTCCTCACTCCGTGTACATCCTCCCCACTCCGTGTGCCTCCTCCTCACTCCGTGTGCCTCCTCCTCACTCCGTGTGCCTCCTCCCCACTCTGTGTGCCTCCTCCCCACTCCGTGTGCCTCCTCCTCACTCCGTGTACATCCTCCTCACTCCGTGTGCCTCCTCCTCACTCCGTGTACATCCTCCTCACTCCGTGTGCCTCCTCCCCACTCCGTGTGCCTCCTCCTCACTCCGTGTACATCCTCCCCACTCCGTGTGCCTCCTCCTCACTCCGTGTGCCTCCTCCTCACTCTGTGTGCCTCCTCCCCACTCCGTGTGCCTCCTCCTCACTCCGTGTACATCCTCCCCACTCCGTGTGCCTCCTCCTCACTCCGTGTGCCTCCTCCTCACTCCGTGTGCCTCCTCCCCACTCCGTGTGCCTCCTCCCCACTTCGTGTACATCCTCCTCACTCCGTGTGCCTCCTCCCCACTCCGTGTACATCCTCCTCACTCCGTGTGCCTCCTCCTCACTCCGTGTGCCTCCTCCTCACTCCGTGTGCCTCCTCCTCACTCCGTGTGCCTCCTCCCCACTCTGTGTGCCTCCTCCCCACTCCGTGTGCCTCCTCCTCACTCCGTGTACATCCTCCTCACTCCGTGTGCCTCCTCCTCACTCCGTGTACATCCTCCTCACTCCGTGTGCCTCCTCCCCACTCCGTGTGCCTCCTCCTCACTCCGTGTACATCCTCCCCACTCCGTGTGCCTCCTCCTCACTCCGTGTGCCTCCTCCTCACTCTGTGTGCCTCCTCCCCACTCCGTGTGCCTCCTCCTCACTCCGTGTACATCCTCCCCACTCCGTGTGCCTCCTCCTCACTCCGTGTGCCTCCTCCTCACTCCGTGTGCCTCCTCCCCACTCCGTGTGCCTCCTCCCCACTTCGTGTACATCCTCCTCACTCCGTGTGCCTCCTCCCCACTCCGTGTACATCCTCCTCACTCCGTGTGCCTCCTCCTCACTCCGTGTGCCTCCTCCTCACTCTGTGTGCCTCCTCCTCACTCCGTGTGCCTCCTCCCCACTTCGTGTACATCCTCCTCACTCCGTGTGCCTCCTCCTCACTCCGTGTACATCCTCCCCACTCCGTGTGCCTCCTCCCCACTCCGTGTGCCTCCTCCTCACTCCGTGTGCCTTCTCCTCACTCCGTGTGCCTCCTCCCCACTCCGTGTGCCTCCTCCCCACTCCGTGTGCCTCCTCCTCACTCCGTGTACATCCTCCTCACTCCGTGTGCCTCCTCCCCACTCCGTGTACATCCTCCCCACTTCGTGTGCCTCCTCCTCACTCCGTGTGCCTCTTCCTCGCTCCGTGTGCCTCCTCCCCGCTCCGTGTACATCCTCCCCGCTCCGTGTGCATCCTCCCCACTCAGTGTGCCTCCTCCTCAGTCCGTGTGCCTCCTCCTCAGTCCGTGTGCCTCCTCCCCACTCCGTGTGCATCCTCCTCACTCCGTGTGCCTCCTCCTCACTCCGTGTGCATCCTCCTCACTCCGTGTGCCTCCTCCTCACTCCGTGTGCCTCCTCCCCACTCCGTGTGCCTCCTCCCCACTCCGTGTACATCCTCCCCACTCCGTGTGCCTCCTCCTCACTCCGTGTGACTCCTCCTCACTCCGTGTGCCTCCTCCTCACTCTGTGTGCCTCCTCCTCACTCTGTGTGCCTCCTCCCCACTCCGTGTACCTCCTCCTCACTCCGTGTGCCTCCTCCTCACTCCGTGTGCCTCCTCCCCACTCCGTGTGACTCCTCCTCAGTCCGTGTGCATCCTCCTCACTCCGTGTGCCTCCTCCCCACTCCGTGTACCTCCTCCTCACTCCGTGTGCCTCCTCCTCACTCCGTGTGCCTCCTCCCCACTCCGTGTGACTCCTCCTCAGTCCGTGTACATCCTCCCCACTCCGTGTGCCTCCTCCTCACTCCGTGTACATCCTCCTCACTCCGTGTACATCCTCCTCACTCCGTGTGCCTCCTCCTCACTCCGTGTACATCCTCCCCACTCCGTGTGCCTCCTCCTCACTCCGTGTGCCTCCTCCTCACTCTGTGTGCCTCCTCCCCACTCCGTGTGCCTCCTCCTCACTCCGTGTACATCCTCCTCACTCCGTGTGCCTCCTCCTCACTCCGTGAACATCCTCCCCACTCCGTGTGACTCCTCCTCACTCCGTGTGACTCCTCCTCACTCTGTGTGCCTCCTCCTCACTCCGTGTGCCTCCTCCCCACTCCGTGTGACTCCTCCTCACTCTGTGTGCCTCCTCCTCACTCCGTGTGACTCCTCCTCACTCTGTGTGCCTCCTCCTCACTCCGTGTGCATCCTCCTCACTCCGTGTGCCTCCTCCCCACTCCGTGTGCCTCCTCCTCACTCCGTGTGCCTCCTCCCCACTCCGTGTGCCTCCTCCCCACTCCGTGTGCCTCCTCCTCACTCCGTGTGCCTCCTCCCCACTCCGTGTGCCTCCTCCCCACTCCGTGTGCCTCCTCCCCACTCCGTGTGCCTCCTCCTCACTCCGTGTGCCTCCTCCCCACTCCGTGTGCCTTCTCCTCACTCCGTGTGCCTCCTCCTCACTCCGTGTGCCTCCTCCCCACTCCGTGTGCCTCCTCCCCACTCCGTGTGCCTCCTCCTCACTCCGTGTACATCCTCCTCACTCCGTGTGCCTCCTCCCCACTCCGTGTGCCTCCTCCCCACTCCGTGTGCCTCCTCCCCACTCCGTGTGCCTTCTCCTCACTCCGTGTGCCTCCTCCCCACTCCGTGTGCCTCCTCCCCACTCCGTGTGCCTCCTCCTCACTCCGTGTACATCCTCCTCACTCCGTGTACATCCTCCCCACTCCGTGTGACTCCTCCTCACTCCGTGTGCCTCCTCCCCACTCCGTGTACATCCTCCCCGCTCCGTGTGCCTCCTCCTCACTCCGTGTGCCTCCTCCTCACTCCGTGTACATCCTCCCCACTTCGTGTGCCTCCTCCTCACTCCGTGTGCCTCTTCCTCGCTCCGTGTGCCTCCTCCTCACTCCGTGTGCCTCCTCCCCACTCCGTGTGCCTCCTCCCCACTCCGTGTGCCTCCTCCCCACTCCGTGTGCATCCTCCCCACTCCGTGTGCCTCCTCCTCACTCCGTGTGCCTCTTCCTCACTCCGTGTGCCTCCTCCTCACTCCGTGTGCCTCCTCCTCACTCCGTGTGCCTCTTCCTCACTCCGTGTGCCTCCTCCTCACTCCGTGTGCCTCCTCCTCGCTCCGTGTGCCTCCTCCCCGCTCCGTGTACATCCTCCCCACTCCGTGTGCCTCCTCCTCGCTCCGTGTCCCCGCTCTGGGCACGGCCGGCCGGAGCTCGGCGACAGCTCCGGAGCTTGCTGGTGAGGACGCGGGTGCCCCGCTCCGAAGCACCGGCCCCCCAGGCCCCCCACACCGGCCGGACGCCGCACTTATAGAAAAAAAAAACCTCCACGCCGCCCTCCGGTGCCTGTGAACAAGAATGAAAGGGTTAGGCCGCGTCTGAGCACGGCACCAGCTGAGTCAGGGATCTGAAATACAGTCTGCGTCCGCGGGCGTGGTCTGCGACGGTTTACGGGGCACGAGGCCGCACCTCCCCTCGGCTCAGGCTCCTGTGAGGACTCTGGGTGGAGAGAAGGGGGGCGGGATACCCCGGGCGCCCTCACCGGCTCTCCCGCCTCAGCGCCATGGACCTCGCAGCGGGCGGAGCGTGAGGCCCACAGCAGCTCCGAAGCCCCGGGCTGCCCGCCCGCCAGGCTGGCGCTGGCACCGGCCGCCGTGCGCTCCGCTCTGGACGAGGCACCCAGGGCCATGGCTCTGTCCCCTGCGTGTGGGTCAGAGGGAGTGCCAGCCCCGACGTGACGATGAGTGAACGGGTCCAGGCTGGGCTGGGTGTACGGAGGGAGGAACCCGGCTCGGGGCGGGGATGGCGTGGCTGGGCCACTGGTCACCTGGCAACCGTTCCCGTGAAACTGCAGGCGCCGGAGCGAGGGGCACGGAGCCCGAGGAACAGCAGGGCAGAGGGCATCCTCAGGGCGAGGGACACGTTCCTACCAAAAGACAGCAGTTCCCTGGCCTCTGGTCCTGACGTGATTACCGCTGCAGTGACCCCTCCGAACCACCAGGGGGCGGACTCTCGGCGTTTGCTGCAGATGTACCCGCAGTGACAGAGGACAAGGGCACTGTCATAGCCAGCAGTTAAATACAAGGGTCCTAACCCAAACTCCATAGACTATGACCTTCAGCGTGTCTCTCCTGCCTTAGTCTTGTGCGCTCCCTCCCCTGTGCTGCACCCCACCCCGTGCAGGGCGAGTCTGGTCATGAAAGTCGCTCGTACCCTGGGCTGTAATTGTCACTAATTACCACCGAACACGTTCACGGGCGTCACTGCCGTCTCTGCTGTGCATCCGCCTCTCCGCTTCTCTCTCCGGAGAGGGGTGTGCTTGGTCACGAGACAGCCCCCTCACGCCGCCCCGTCCTGAGCTGGACGTGGGGGTTCGAGGTGAGTGTGAACACTGTGACCGGCCACGGACTGCCCCGCACGAGCCCCCTGTGTATCACGTGTGTTCTGTGGCGTGGACGTGTAAAGCCTGCCCCGCCCTCGGACACGGCTTTCCACGTCAGGCCCCGAGTGTCAGCTCCCACGCCGCCAGCAGCCGTGTGGGCGCCGGCGAGAGGGCCTGTCCGGGCGGTGCATGGCGTGTCCCCGGACATGCTTGCTGATGGAGCCCCTTCTCTTAGACCCCCCCTCCCAAAGCCGAGGAGGAGGCTTCTGGGGCCTTCAGCCGTGTTTGCATCTCCACGGTCGCCACGGAGACGCTGTGGCCGCTCTGCTGGGTGTCCTCCATTCGGGAGTCCTTCTGCGGCCAGGCGCCCTCCCAGCCCGGGGGGTGCGGGGGAGGGCGGGAATTCTGTGCAAACACTGAGGCGACCCCAGGTCACTGCGGACGGACGGGGTGCACCTGGTGGGGCGACCCCAGGGCGGTCTGTCCGCAAACACCTGGACTCCATGGGTCCCGTCACAGACCTCAGGGGAGAGGGGACCCCACAGGAGATCCGTATGCCCCTGCCCCCCATACTCTCAGGGGGAGACCCTGCAGGGAACCCGCCTGCAGACCCAGTGGGACAGGATCCTGGTCACCATGGAAACCCAACGGCAGGGAGAAACTGCTGGGATCAGTGATGTCCCCACTTCCCACACCCACTTCCCCTGGGCGGCTTTGGAATGGGGCGAGAAGCGAGTGTGTCCTCGGTCTTCCCCGTTTGCTCCAGCGGACTGTGCTTTCTAGTCTCTTGTCTCTGCTCGCCTGGCTCCGGGGGACTGTCCGTGCTGCTCACACAATCCCTCCCTGCACGGCTCACGCCGGCACACCCTCCTCCTCACACCCAATGCCACCATCACACCTCAGTGTGCACCACCGGCAGTGTGCACCCCCAGCTCTCTGTCCCCAGGAGGGTCAGAGTCTCATCAGCTGTCCACCTGGGTGACTGCACACAGGCTCATGCACACAGGCACGTGTAAACATACATGCACGCACAGGCACAAATACATATATGTGTAAACACAGACACACACAATTCACACATGTGTGTACACAGGCACTCACAGACACACACATACGCACTCAGGTACTCACAAGATGCACGCACATGCACGCACATACACAGATACATGTGCACGTGCGCACACATGTACACACAGGCACTCGCAAACACACATACCTACACACACTCAGGCATTCACACATACGCGCACATGTACACATGCATGCACGTGCACACACAGGTACACACACACCTTGGAGGCGATGGGAAGGATGCCTATTGACATGGGTCATGCAGACTGACTCCAGGCCAGTCGGGGGAGCCGTCACAAACACTGCGTGTGCTCGGTGGCTGAAACCAGCTCGCAGCATGGCCGCGGCCTGCAGGTCCGCATCGCCGGTCACACACGGCGGTCACTGGGGTTAATTTTAATTCGCCCACTCGGTTGCTCATGGGGAGCTGGGTCAGAGCGCGTGCCTGTCCTCTGCCATGAGGTGTTTTTCTCCGTGCCCAGCGTGACATGCAGTGTCATAAAGCACGCACTGATGTCCATACGTGGGACGGAGATGGTGTGTGAAGGAAACAGGCAGCACCGACGCCCAGACACTCTGCCAGAACCAATCCCGGCTGGTCCTTCTGCCCGGCGCTTCCGCTGCCATTGTGTTTGCTGAGAAGCATCGCGGCCAGAGCGCTGGGGACGTGATCCGCGATCGGGTTTGTGGTGGGCAGCGTTGTAACGGCCCGCGGGCTGCGCTTCGAAGCAGGAAATAAACACCACATCGTTTCCCTAAGGCACAGTGGACACTGCGCATTGGAAATCGCTGACACGCAGAAAGTGCCAACGCGAGGTCGCCGAGAGCCGTCCCGTTACGAGGTGGGCACCGCGCCTACGGAGCCTCATTAACCTGCACAGAGGGGGGTGGTGGCTGCTGGAGGTCCCCGAGTCAAAGGCGGAGATAACACTGCCCAGAGGACCAGTGTGAAAGCAATGTTTAAGTGGGTGGTGGGTATTAGAGAGATGATAGAGATGATAGACAATACATAAGTACATGATAGACAGATGATAGATAGATTAGATAGATAGATAGACAATACATACATAGGTAGGTAGATGGATGGATAGATAGATAGATAGATAGATAGATGATAGGTAATAGAGACATGATGAATGGGTGGATGGATGGGTGAGTGGGTGGATGGGTAGATGGATGGATGGATGGGTGGATGGATGAACAGGTAGATGCATGGATGGGTAGATGGATGAATGGGTAGATGGATGGATGGATGGGTGGGTGGATGGGTGGGTGGGTGGGTGGGTGGGTGGGTGGGTGGATGGATGGATGGGTGGATGGATGGGTGGGTGGACGGATGAGGGACAGTGAAGGGAAATCCCAGTGCATGCTGGGAAGGCCTGCTGACAGGGGCTTTCTGTTAAGTAGCTTCACAAAGTATTTCGAATTTGAACACTAACACATTCCCTCACCAGTGACAGTCCGCACACCTGAGCTCTCCTCCCCCCTCCTCCGTTAGCATTTCATCAGACAGTTCGTGGCCACGAGAGAGGCCCAGCCACACGAGTGAGGCCCAGCCACACGAGTGAGGCCCAGCCACATGAGTGAGCCCTTGAATTTTGCTCCCCAAGAGCAGCACGAGCCCAGGACCCCCCCGTATGTTAGTGTGAAGGTTGGTTTTCATCTCTGACATCTCGTCACCCGGACACGAGGCCGGCACCTCGGCCGGCAGTGTCACTCTGCCTGTTCCTCCACGCTGGGGCTGGGCGGGCCCTCTCTTAGTCCCCACTTGGTCTTTTCCCTCTGGAGCCCCAGTTATCCCGCCTTAATACCGTGTTTCCCCGAAAATAAGACCTAGTGCATGGAAAGATAAGACATCCCCTGAAAATAAGGCCTAGCGCAACTTTGGGAGAAAAAATTAATATAAGACACTGTCTTATTTTCGGGGAAACAGGGTGGCAGGTCTCTTTCCGCTCTGAGCCCTGAGTCCTGTTCTCCCGCTGCCCGGATGCTCCCTCTGCACAGCTACCCTCACCGCGGGAAAATGTGTCTCCTTCAATGTGGACTCTCTCTCCCAGGACAAACGTCCTGGTCTTTCCTGAGCTCCCAGCGTCTCAGACGTGGGTGTGAAGCTGAGGAGCAAACCGGCTGAAGGAAGGCCCTGCTCATTTTCCTCCGCGGTCAGAGTGTCAGCCTGAGGATGGGAGGTTGCGGGTTCGATTCTGGTCACGGGCAGTACCTGGCTTGCAGGCTCCATCCCGGGTGGTCAGGGCACGAGTAGGAAGCAGCCAATCGCTGTGTCTCTCTCACGTGGGTGTTTCTCTCTGTCTGTCTCCCTCCCTGCTATGTTCTCCAAAATCCATGGAAACCATATCCGTGGGTGAGAATTCACAGGGGGAAAAACAACCCAGGCCTCGCGCCTTCTCAGGGGAATGCCGGCTCCAGAGGCCCGCAGGCCGCCCAAGGCCGATCACAAACCAAACTGAAAACCAATAAGGACGACGAAAGCCGGTGTCAGATGCAGAGGAGTTTATTGGGTCGGAGGAGCGGGAACCCCACCGTTGGTGGGAGGAGGGACGCAGTGGGACCGGCTGCTTCGGAGCCACAGCTGCGGCCGCAGGTGGACAGGCGTTGATTCGCTGGTTGAAGAGCTGGTCAGGCAGGAGACCGTCAGAGAGGGGGGAGCAGGCGCTGGGGGTCGGCTCCCCGGGCAGGCCAGCAGCATGGACACAGGCCACTCCGGGGCAGCAGCATCCACACCCATGGCTCAGAGGACGGAGCCACAGACCCCGCCACCCAGGGGCCTGGCGCCCGGGGACCCGCAGCCCAGAGCCCCAGGGCAGGTCCTGCTGGGACCGCAGAGCACGGGTGTCTTCGGACCACAGCAGGACACCGGGGTCCTCGGGATCCTCGGTCCAAGGCAGGGTGAGGGGGTCCTCGGTCCACAGCAGGACACCGGGGTCCTCGGGGTCCTCGGTCCACAGCAGGGCGACGGGGTCCTGGGGCCACGGCAGGGCGAGAGGTCCCTCAGGCCAAGGCAGGGCGAGGGGGTCCTCGGTCCACAGCTGGGGGGCATCGGGCAGCTGGGGGGCTCCCGGCAGGTCCCCTGGCGGCCCCTGGGGGGAGAGGGGCCCCGAGGGCAGGGGCTTGGTGCACAGGAGGCCGGGCAGGGGCTGGGGGCACAGGGGGCCGGGCAGGGGCTAGGGGCGCAGGGGGCCGAGCTGTAGACCAGGTTGCTGGGGTGGGAGCCGCAGGAGGGGCCAGCGGTGCACTGGGGGCCCCCGAGGGAGCCGGAGCAGAGGGTCCTGGGACAGCCGCTGAGGGACATGGCGATGGATCGAGGCAGGTCAGCGAGAGGAGCCGGCAGAGGTCGGAGTGTGGTGCCGTGGTCCGCGGCCACGTTATATGCCGGCGCCCAGGTGTGATGGGGGCCCTCCCGCCGTTTATGGGGTGACGGGGCCGGCGTGGGGGTCACGGGCAGCCGTCACGCTCCAATTGCCCTTAATCCCGGAGGCACTCAGGGCGGCGGCTCACTTCCTCCCGGTTCCCTCGCGGCCGATCCCCACCCTCCCTGCGTCTGAGGGCCGAGAGCTCGTCCGGCCGGGACTGCATGGCCCCCTCTTCACTCCCCTGCTCCCCCCCCACCCCTCCCACCTCCACCCCTCTTCCCTCCCCCACCCCCCCAACCCCACCCCCCACCACCACCCCTCTTCCCTCCCCCACCCCCCCAGCCCCACCCCCCCACCCCCTGCCGGCAGCTCCGCATTGGCGTCGGGTCGGACCCCATCATGGGGCCCAGGCCCTGCCCCGGGCGCCAACCCATGGGCCACGTCACAGGACGCCTTCGCCTCGACCTCTCCGTTTCTCAGACCAGTAACTCCCCCGACCTGCCCGGACCCGAGCCCGGACCCGAGCCTGGCCCGGACCCCCAGGGCACTCCCCCTGGAGAAGCCCCGAGTCCTTCCAGCTTCTCCCCGGCCGGCCGGGGCCGTGGCCTCAGCCTCGGTTTGCAGGGACCTGATCCCGCTCTGCACCCCTTCGCCTCGCGCCCCCTCCCGGCGACCCTGCCGGCCAGCGCCCGTTCCTCTGCCCGTCCGCCTCTGCACCCGCCCATCGAGTGGCTCCCCCATCAGGGCCCGCCCCCGTGTCCATGGGACCGGGCCTGCCCACGTGGCTCCGCCGACCACGTGGGACCCGGGCCTGCCCACGTGGCTCCGCCGACCACGTGGGACCCGGGCCTGCCCACGTGGCTCCGCCGGCCGCGCACGGAGCCGATGGCACCGGCTCCTGGCAAGGCGCTCACTTCCTTCCTGGGATCGGGTTTGGCTCTCGGCCTCCGGCGCTGGGGGCCGCGTGGAGGGCGCTCCCTGTGCTCCCCCGACGCCTGGCTGAGGTTCGGCTTTACGTGTTTGCCGACAGCCTGGCTGTGGACGCCGGTCTGGGCGGTCTCTGCGCCGCTCGCCGTTTTGGTGCTGAGTTTCTCGGTGGGAGGACCTGTGCAGCCATAGCTGCAGTTACTGCCTTAACCCGACTCGCACTCAGGAGCGGCTGCTCCCGGAGCGGGGCCGGGAGGGTGGGGCTCTGTGGGGGGCTTGGGGGACTCAGGAGGCTCCGGGGAGCTCAGGGGGCCTCGGGGGAGAAGGCTCCAGGGGGCTCCAGGGGGCTCCAGGGGGCTCCAGGGGGCTCAGGGGGCTCCAGGGGGCTCTAGGGAGCTGGGGGGCTCCAGGGGGCTCTGGGGGGCTCCGTGGGCTCCATGGGGGGGGGCTTAGAGTGCTCAGGGGAGGGGGCTCCGGGGGCTCCACAGCCCCATCAGCCACGGGGAAACGGAGTCCCAGAGCGGCCCACGCGGCCCTCCTGAGGCCCAGGGAGGTCAGAGCGAAGCTGACCAGGCCCACGGCCCCCACAGGCAGAGCCCGGCTCCCGGCACCCGCCTGCCCGCCCGCTGAGGGGCCGCAGGTCCACGGTCACGGCCCGGACGGAACCTCAGGGGGATTCACACGGGAGCCGCCCGCAGAGCCTGGTCCCCTTTCCCGGGGGCTCGGCCAGGACAGCCCAGACCTCCATGGTCTGTCTACAGTGAAGGCGGCTTCACCTCGGGGCCCAAGAAAGAGGAACAAATACTTGGATTAATGGAGAGAGAGAGAGAGAGAGAGAGAGAGAAGAAGAAGAAGAAGGAGGAGGAGGAGGAGGAGGAGGAGGAAGAGGAGGAGGAGGAGGAGGAGGGGGAGAGGGACGGGGAGAAGGTTAGGAGGGGACAATCTTGCTGGCGCCCATCTGGCCGCTGAGGGCCCGGTGTTCTGTCCGGATTGACTCGGGGAAATGGAGTTGGGGGCTGTCACGGACGAGGCCCTTAAGGACCCAGAATTCACCCGCTTTATCCCAAGCCCCCAGCTCCTCTGTCCGCGGTCTCTCCCTGACGGAACCGGGCGGCGGGCGGCGGGCGGCGGGCGGCGGGCGGGGCCCACCCGTCCTGAGCAGACCGAGTGCGTCCTCATCACAGGCGGGACGCTCGGACCCATTACATCCACCAAACTCACACCCGGGCCGGCAGGCCGGCTCCTCACTCCGCTTAGACGGTGACGTGTCTCGTCTCACGAAGAGTTGGCTCTGCTTTTAAAAAATGACGTTTTAACACCCGACGCTCCTGCCTGCCGGCCGCGCCCGCCCCGGGCGGCGAGCACCCGGCTCCCGGGGGCGGGGTGAGTGGGTGGGTGAGTGGGTGCCCCAGCCCGCCCTCCTGACTAGGCCGTTTTCCATGGGAGCCGCTGGGCACCCCGCAGGATGCTGTGAATCACTCGTGATGCTCGTAAACGTGTCCCTCGGAAAAGAAGGAACGAAAGCAGTCGCTTCTGGAACGTTCCGTCCCTGCGTGCGCACAGGCTGAGCGAGAGGGGAGCGCTGGGTGGGTCCCGGGGAGACGTGGGAAGGGGAAGCTGTGTTCCTCTCAGAGGCGGAGGTGCCAACGCGACAGAATAACAGCCGTGAGGGCCCGCCCGCCCCGGGCACCGGTGGCCGCGGCCCTCGCCCCACACTCCGCTCGCAGGCCGGGGGCCGGCGCCTCCCGTCGGGCAGCGGGGAGGCCGTGGGAGAAATGGGGGCCCTGTGCCCCGTCCGCGTTTCCCTCCTGCACACGCTCCCCGGCCCAGCTCTGCCCGCCAGGCCTGAGGGCTCCCCTGTCCGCCCGGCTGCCTCCCCCGAGGGAGGGGCTCCGCGGGGTGTGGGCGGGGAGCCCCGCTCAGGGCGAGGGACCGAGCGCTCCGCCTCTCTCCGCTGGTCACCTGCCCCACGTGCACCCCTCTGCTCCTCACGGCCGCCACGCAGCACCCCAGCCTGCAGCACCCCAGCCCGCTGCACCCCATTCCCCAGCCCTCAGCACCCCAGACTGCAGCACCCCATTCCCCCAGCCCTCAGCACCCCAGACTGCAGCACCCCATTCCCCCAGCCTGCAGCACCCCAGCCCGCTGCACCCCATTCCCCCAGCCTGCAGCACCCCAGCCTGCAGCACCCCAGCCCGCTGCACCCCATTCCCCAGCCCTCAGCACCCCAGACTGCAGCACCCCATTCCCCCAGCCCTCAGCACCCCAGACTGCAGCACCCCATTCCCCCAGCCCTCAGCACCCCAGACTGCAGCACCCCATTCCCCCAGCCCTCAGCACCCCAGACTGCAGCACCCCATTCCCCCAGCCCTCAGCACCCCAGACTGCAGCACCCCATTCCCCCAGCCCTCAGCACCCCAGACTGCAGCACCCCATTCCCCCAGCCCTCAGCACCCCAGACTGCTGCACCCCATTCCCCCAGCCCGCAGCACCCCAGACTGCAGCACCCCATTCCCCCAGCCCTCAGCACCCCAGACTGCTGCACCCCAGACTGCTGCACCCCATTCCCCAGCCCTCAGCACCCCAGACTGCTGCACCCCATTCCCCCAGCCCTCAGCACCCCAGACTGCAGCACCCCATTCCCCCAGCCCTCAGCACCCCAGACTGCAGCACCCCATTCCCCCAGCCCGCAGCACCCCAGCCCGCTGCACCCCATTCCCCCAGCCCTCAGCACCCCAGACTGCTGCACCCCATTCCCCCAGCCCGCAGCACCCCAGACTGCTGCACCCCAGACTGCTGCACCCCAGACTGCTGCACCCCATTCCCCAGCCCTCAGCACCCCAGACTGCTGCACCCCATTCCCCCAGCCCGCAGCACCCCAGACTGCTGCACCCCATTCCCCCAGCCCGCAGCACCCCAGACTGCTGCACCCCATTCCCCCAGCCCTCAGCACCCCGTGTCCCTTATGCCTCCAGCTCCGCGCCACCTGCTCTCTGGCTTAATGGAAAGGCCTGCCCCTGGTGGCGGACGCCTCTGCCCCGGGGACCTCTCTGGCCTCCGGAGACGGTGGGTTCCCGATCCCCTCAAACACGAGAAAGAAATGAGGTCACAGAGAGAAACACGGCAAACCTGAGGCAGCTTCCCGGCCCCAAAACCCATATCCGTGAGCATCGCATCCTACTGTGCGCCCTCTCCCCGCCCACCCCTCTGAAATGAAACATATGGACATTACAGAGACACCCGCCCGCCCGCCCCCTCCCGCCTCCCAGGCCTCCAGCGTGACTCAGTGTTGAGAGCCTTCCAGGGAATTTTCCTGACACAATTTGTAAATGTGATGTTTATTGTTTTATTATTATTTTCAATTAAAAGTGCATTTTTATTGTACTAGTACATGTATTTGTAATTTCATGATAACATGTTTTAAAAATATAACCCTGCTGATAATTATGTATTTGTGTTTTTGTTGTTGCTTTTTGCTAATCCTCACCTAAGGACATTTCTCCATTGATTTTTTTTAGAGAGAGAGGGAGGGAGGGAGGGAGGGAGGGAGAAAAGGAGGGAGGAAAGGAGAAACAGAGAGAGGGAGGAACATCAATCTGAGAAAGACATGTGGGTTCGATTCCCAGTCCAGGCACATGCCCAGGTTTTGGGCTCGATCCCGGGTCAGAGTACATACAGGAGGCAACCAATCAATGTTTCTCTCTCTCTCTCCCTCTCCCTTCCTCTCTCTAAAAATTAATAATATATTTTTAAATACTTTAAAGTGATAAAATATGTTTGCCTTTTGCTGCAGAATGTAAATTTCCACTCACTAGATGTGTGATGGTATCTTCACTGTGACATCACAGTGTCAGTCCCCATGACCTCACTATGACATCACACATCAGTCCCCATGACTTTACTATGATATCACGATGTCAGTCCCATGACCTCACTGTGACATCACAGTGCCAGGCCTCACTGTGACATCACGGTGTCAGTCTTCATTACCTCACTATGACATCGCAGTGTCAGAGCAAGCATGAGAGTCCTGAAGAGTGCTTTGTGACCAGAAACGCCCTCCCAGGGCTCCCAGTTCTTTAGACGTGTGCGGGTAAGAGGTTAGCAAGTCCAGCGGTCAATGTTAACACACCCATGTCTTCTCCCCCTGGCCAGGCTGGCCAGACCCAACCCATGAACAAATTCATGCACCGGGCCTCTAACCCTCTAACACACACACACACACACACACACACACACACACACACACTCACACGGAGTGGCCAGGTTATCATGCATTTGGAGATCATCGTCATCTGGACGCTCGGTGTCGATGCACCAGAGCTTTCAATCCCCTCGCCCACGACGGCTCGTGGCCGTGTCCAGGACTGGTCTCGGAAGGCTCCTCACCCCGAGCGGGGCCTCCTCCTGGCATCGGCTCTCGGGGATGTCCGTCTCCCCCCGCCCATGGGAGGGGCGGGCGGCGCGGACATGACGTGGTGGAGTGCCCGTGACACACGCGTGGCGGGTGGGTGTGCTGCAGTGCCCATGACACAGGAGTGGCGGGTGGGCGTGCTGTAGTGCCCATGACACACGCGTGGCAGGTGGGCGTGCTGCGGGGGCAGGGCCCCGACGGGAGAGGCCCCGTAAACGCCAGATGAAGGGGTGAGCTCACCGCCGTCCCCAGGGAACGGCCGGCCGGGCGCGTTCACATGGACTCACCTGTGGAGGCGGTGATGGGGCGCCCCGCCCGGCCGGGAGGGTATAAACGCCGGCCGGCCCGGGCGGCAGTCTCCCGGCTCCGCTCGCCGACCTGCCCTCGCTGATCCGCCTTCGCCATGTCCCACAGCGGCCGCCCCGGGACCCTCTCCTCCGGCTCCCCCGGGGGCCCCTCCTGTGGCTCCCGCCCCAGCAACCTGGTCTACCGCCCGTCCCCCTGCGCCCCCAGCCCCTGCCCGGCCCCCTGCTCCCCCAGCCCCTGCCCGGCCCCCTGCGCCCCCAGCCCCTGCCCGCGGGGCCCCTCTCCCCACGGGGGCCGCCAGGAGCCCTGCCGGGAGCCCCCCAGCTGCCCGACGCCCCCCAGCCGCGGCCCCCGCACCTCCTTGCTCTGCGGGACGCCCCGGCCCGGGCCCCTGGGCTGCGGGTCCCCCGGCCTCAGGCCCCTGGGCCACGGGGCCTATGGGCTCCCTCCCCAGAGCTACGGGTCCGGGTTCTGCCGCCCCAGCTGCTCGCCTTCGAGGGTCACCCAGGCCTCCTGCTACAGACCGGCCTGGGGGTGTCACCGCCGCTGAGCGTCCAGAGCCCCCCCCGGGCGTCCTGCCCGCCCCAGCGCCCGGCTCGGACCTGCCCCGTCTCCGCCGGCCACGGGGCATCGCCTGCTCGTCCTCCGCCAGCCTCTCACCTCCTCTCCGGCCCAGACACGACGGAAAGACTTTGTCTCGGGAATTCCACAGCGAACGGGTCCGCTCTCCGCGGGACAGGGCAGGCAGGGCCCGGGGCGTCTGTGAATGTGAGATGCCGGGTCTCGGCCCCTAATACATCCCTGACGAGAGCCGTGTGTTTGTGCTGGTTGTTCGCTCGCCGGGCGTGGACTGGGGCCTGTGAAGGGAGTTGTGAGCAGATGCAGGTGCCCTGGAAATGGCTGTGCATTGGAGGGAGGTGGGGATTGAACACCTTTTGTGGGACCTCAGGCGGCACGTCGCTGGCTCTGGTTTGAATGCGCGGACGTTTGCGGGTTACAATCTCCGAACGAGGAGTGAGATCGAGTCCCCCGAAGACGGGCCCTTGGGCGTCACGCCGCTGGGTGGGCGCCGTTTTGTGGGGAACAGGGAGGAAAACGTCTGCTCCGAGGGGGGTCAGGGTCATGCAGGACAGAACACGTGAGCAGCGGCGGGGCCTCAGAGCACAGCTTCCCGTCGGCAGAGGAGACGGAAAGGCAGCGAGAGATCTGTGAGCAGACAGCGAGGCAGTGACGGGCGGAGGCTCAGACACCAGAGGAGCTTCTCCCTGTGAAGTGGGTGGAGGAGAGAGGAGGCAGACACGGGGACAGGCAGGCAGCCAGCGCACGGGGAGGACGGGAGAAACTGCTGAATCCGAGTCCGTGTCCGGCCGTGCGAACACACCAGCCAGAGTCAGTGAGTGGAGATATTAGACACCGGTGTCATTCACCGTGTGAGAGCGGTCAGCCCCGTGTCTGGTAACACGAGGGAGCCCACACCCAGCACGCCGAGGGCACGCGAGGAACGGGAAGGAGCGAGAGAGCAGGAGAAGCAACCGGAGGGGAGAAAACACAGTTCCTTTGTGCTCAGTCACGTCAGGCTGATGATGGGATTTTAAACGGGAAGGAAGGAAGGTGGACAATAAAAGCCTCAATTTCTAAAGAAAGAAGCTCTAGACAACTTGACTAGTGAGTGTTTTGGGTGTTTTTTTGTTTTTGTTATTTTTTTTGTTTTTTTCCCAGAAATGAAGGGGAAATGGAGACATTTTTAGGCAATCAAAGCCGAATTTGTCACCCGCCTTCCTGTACTAAAATATACAGTAAGTGTCTAAAGCAAAACGATCCCAGAATCTAGTGAAAGGATGTAGGAGGGAGGAATCGTAAACAAAGGCGAGATGTCAGACAAAGTTAAGAAAATACCGCCCACAAAAACATGAGAATCACGAACAGGGACAGATCCAGAGGCAGAGGAGCGTCGGTCAGACTGCCAGGCCTCAGAGGGAAGGCAGGGGAGGGCGGGCAGAAGGAGATGAACCCAAGGACGTGTGTGCATGCGTGTAAGCCTCACCATGAACACGGACACCAGGGGGGAGGGCGCGAGTGGGGCGGGGGTTGGTTGCGGGGTTAGTGTAGGGATGAAGATACATATGTAATATCTTAATCAATAAAGAACTTAAAAAAAAGGCATTAAAAGAAAAATAAAACAGCAAACAAAAACACGGGGACAAACATCCATCCACAAGCCTAAGCATCCATGACATTAAAATACAGAAATTCCAAAGACGCCGAAATGCTTGCGGGGGGGGGGGGGGGGGAAGGTCAGTGGCCTTACAGTTCCCAGCATGCTTGTGTTCCAGAGGAAATGGGGAAAGCGTGCATGCCTCCCGGCCAGCGTGGCTCAGGGGTGAGCGTCGACCTACGAACCAGGAGGTCAGGGTTCGACTCCCGGTCAGGGCACAGGCCTGGGTTGCGGGATCGATCCCCAGTGGGGGCGTGCAGAAGTCAGCCAATCGATGACTATCTCTCATCATGGATGTTTCTCTCTCTCTCTCTCTGTCTCTCTCTCTCTCTCTCTCTCTCTCTCTCTCTCTCTCTCTCCTTTCCTCTCTGAGATCAATGAAAACATATTTTTAAAACGTCTTCATGTTTATCAGCGAACCAGCAGCGCCGCTGTGTCTCAGCAGCGCTATCCGCCGGAACTCAGATGCCGGACGGACCTGGACCCTCACCTCCCAGCGTCCGGCGTCCACCAGCCACATGCGTCCACCTTGCCCTTGAAACGTGGCGAAGGTGGCCGAGGGACTGAATGCCACCTGAACCTAATCCGTGCGATTGAATCCCTGGCTCCGCTCCTGGGGCAGGGCCGAGGGCACCCTGTCAGTGAGCAACGGAATAACCCTGCCTGTGTCCCCCAGGGCCATGGTCGGCAAACTGTGGCTTGAGAGCCACACGCGGCTCTCTGGCCCCTTGAGTGTGGCTCTTCCACAAAACACCACGGCCTGGGCGAGTCTGTGTTGAAGAAGTGGCGCTAGAAGAAGTTTAAGTTTAAAAAGTGTGGCTCTCCCTAAGAAATGTCAATCGTGCTGTTGGTGTTTGGCTCTGTGGACGGAGGAGTTTGCCGACCACGGCCTTAGGCCAAAGCAGCTAGGATTCTGCAGGCGGTCTCCAGAGCGTGCGGTGAGGGTCCGGGAGGGAATGGGTTGACAGGCCAGCGCCGTGTGATGTGTTCTCGGAGACGCAGACGGACAACAGGCTCAGTCAGGCTCGGGCGGGCCTTGGCCAGGGATGGGCCGCCGAGGACGTGACTCCACCACGGCTGCCTTTTCATCGGAAAGGTCTCACCTCAGACCACCTGTGCTCACTCCCGGGCTCTGGGTCTGCGAGGCAGCCGCGCAGGCCGCCCTGAGCCTCAGCCAGCACAGGGCCCTCCGTCCACGGCTCTGCCTCCAGCCACCGCCCGGCCGCCCTGTTAGCACCTTCCTTTTAAAAACAACAACATGTTTCTATTGATTTCAGAGGGGAAGGGAGAGGGAGAGAGAGAAACATCAATGACGAGAGAGAATCATGGACCAGCCGCCTCCTGCACACCCCCTACCAGGGATCGAGCCTGCAACCCGGGCCTGTGCCCTTGACCGGGATCGAACCCATGACCCTTCAGTCTGCAGGCTGACACTCTATCCACTGAGCCAACACCGGCCAGGGCTACAAGTTGTTTTGAAGACAGTAAACAAATGATATAAAAGCGAATACGTGAACGCGGCATGAGATCTTACTTTAAATCTGCTGCATGTCTCCCTTTGTGGCATCAGAGCAGGTGGACGGGGAACAGCTGGGAGGACAGGAGAGACAGACACTCGGCAGAGTGCGTCCCCCGGCCCGTCTGCACAGGCACCGGGCATCCTCCAGGGAGCGCATTCCCCGCGTGCGGATTCAAAGTGTTGGGACCGTCACAGGTCACAGGCCACAGGCCACAGGTCACAGGTCACAGGTCACAGGCCACAGGCCACAGGTCACAGGTCACAGGAGCAGCCAGAGCTGCAGCCCAGAGTCACACGGGAGACGGACGGGGGCAGGGGCCACCCGGAGCAGCTGTGTGTTGTGTGCAAACCTACGCCAGCCCGGCAGCACCTGCAGGCCACTCGGCAGGAAGCGGCCAGCAGCGGGGCCGGCTAGCAGGCCGGGCAGGAAAAGCAGGATCCACAGCTGGGAGGCGAGAAGCTCAGGGGCCTCAGCCCTGACCTGCCACCCAGAGCCCCAGGGCAAGGGGGTCCCCCAGGGACCGCAGGGCGAGGGGGTCCCCAGGCCACAGCGGGGCATTGGGCAGCTGGGGGCAGCCCGCAGGTCTCCTGGCAGCCCCTGTGGAGAGAGGGGCCCCTGAGGGAGCAGAGTGGTCCCGGAGCAGCCACCGGGACATGTGCAGACGTGACTTACAGTGAGAAGGTGCTGAGGCCCGGCCGGTGTGGCTCAGTGGTGAGCATCAATCTATGACACAGGAGGAGAGGGTTCGATTCCCAGTCAGGGCACAGGCCCGGGTTGTGGGCTCCATCCACAGTGTGGGGCGTGAAGGAGGCAGCCGGTCCACGATTCTCTCTCATCATCGCCGTTTCTCTCTCCCTCTCCTTTCCTCTCTGAAATCCTAAAAACATATTTAGAAGAAGCAGCTCTGGTGTGAAAGCCACGCCTCGGATGGGGCGTGTCACCGTCTCGCTGGGAGTGCCGTCAGCTCAACGCAGGCTCCTCCCGCTTTAATGGGCCGTAAAGTCACCACGTCATACGTGTGCGGCTGGAACACACAGGGCGGCACCTTCAAAACTCCTCAGAGCCATCGTCCTTCCCGTGAGGTGTTCACGTGCAATTTTCCAACGCCTCCCGCAGAGGTTAGACCCTTCGCCTCAATAAACTGATGAACAAAAACAGACCCAGAGACAGGGAAGCATCAATCAGACCATCAAACCTCAGAGGGAAGGCAGGGGAGGGTGGGAGTAACGGTGAGAGATCAACCAGAAAATTTGTACGCATGCATACAAACCTAACTAATGGACACAGACACCAGTGGGGGTGAGGGTGTGAGAGGGGGGTTGGGGGGCAATGGGAGAATAAGGACACATGTAATACCTTAATCAATAAAGAAAAAAAGAACAGGAAAAAAAAAACCACAAAAGAACAGAAGCTGGAACTGCCTTACGACCAGGCAGCCCCGGTTCTGGGTGTGAGGCTGAAGAGCTCTGACCCCCTAATTCCAAAGGATACCTGCACCCCGATGTCCATCGCAGCGCCATGGACAACAGAAATGACATGGGTCCGCCCACATGCCCATCGATAAACATGCCAACAGGAAGGCTGGCTGCGCGTACACGTGTGCGAATGGAGTGTTACTCAGCCGTAAAACCGGAATCTTCCTGTTGGTGCCAGCACGGAGGGCGGAGAGCGTGATGCCGAGTGAAATGAGCCGTCGGAGAAGGACAAGGACAGTGTGATCCCACTAAAGAGCAAAATAAAGGAACGAGCAGAACCGAACCAGACTCACAGACAGAGAACAGCCTGGCGGGGCTGGACGGGAGGGGGCCGGGGGCCGGGGGCCGGGGGAAGGATGGAGAAGCACAGGTTGGCGGCTACAATACAGTCATGGGAGGTACAGTCCAGCACAGGGACCATCATCCTGACTAATAAAAGCCTCGTATGCAAATCGAACAGCGGAACCACCTGTGGAATGACGGGTCTCTATGACACGCACTGACCACCAGGGGGCAGGTGCTCAGCACAGGAGCCGCTCCAGCCCACAGGCCCCAGGCCAGCCAAGGCGGGTGCCAGTGGAGGGGCCCAGATCGCCAGCCAGGCCTCGGGACCCTATCCCTGCACGAACTCCGTTCACCAGCCTCTGTGTGGTGTCAGGGGGTATGGGCAGCATCGGAGGGTCACTCTGTAAAGTCTACGAGGTCCATTCACTGTGCTGTGCATCCAAAACGAACACAGGAGATGCGGGATGTGAACTGTAATTGCCAATAATAATAATAATAATATAATAATAATAAAATATTAAAAATAAATCCACAGCCCTAACCAGTGTGGCTCAGTGGATAGAGCATCAGCCTGCGAACTTAAGGGTCCCAGGTTCGATTCTGGCCAAGGGCATGTACCTTGATTGTGAGCACATCTCCAGTGGGGGGAGTGTAGGAGGCAGCTGATCGATGTTTCTCTCTCATGGGTGTTTCTAGCTCTCTATCCCTCTCTCTTCCTCTCTGTAAAAAAATCAATAAAATATATTTAAAATAAATAAATGAATAAATCCACGCACAGAGAGGCGGGGCACTGGGCTTTAAGGAAACGCAGAGCCAGACGTGCTGGGCCCCGTGCAGCGCCGCTCCCCGCTGGGCCGGGCGGGTGTTTGCTGTCAGCTGCACGGACAGGGACGGAGCCGCCATCGGGGGTGAGCGCGTTCTGCTCTGGGTTCGGTGCCCACAGGGAGCGCGCTGCACGCCCCCCGGACGCCGAGGTATTTTTAGAGCCGGGAACGCACCGTGACAGCCCCGGCCCATCGCCGCACCCGTCCCAGAGGGAGGAACAAAGAGCGCCCGTGCCGCGGGGGCAATTACGGCAATTACCCCGGCCGCGGCGAGATGAAGGCGGGACGTGTGCGCCCCGAGTCGCCGCTTTGAAACCCGCGCCCCTCGTTACCGCCGCTCCCCAGGCCGGCTTTGAAGGTGGCATCGGCGCGGGCCTAATGGGCATCTGGGGAGGAAGGAGCTAATTGGGCATCTGGGGAAGAAAGGCCCTGGGCCCCGGCCGAGGTATAAAAGCTCCAGCCCAGGAGCCAGCGCCACAGCCACAGGTCCTCCCTCTCCTCCGCTGAACCAGAACCAGAACCAGAACCGAACCGAACCGCCAGCATGCCCTACAGCCGCAGCTCCGGGACCCTCTCCTCCCGCTCCCTGGGCGGCTGCCTGCGGTACCCGGCCTCCTCCTGCGGCTCCTTCTACCCCGGCAACGGCTACCCCGGCAACTGCTACCCCGGCAACAGCTACCCCGGCAGCGTGGCCTACACCCAGGGCCCCTGCCAGCAGGGCTCCCCCGCCTACAGCTGCCAGGAGACCTGCTGGGAGCCCGCTGCCTACCAGGCGCCCGGCTACGGCCGCCGGTCCTCCTCGCTCTGCCGGCCGCTCCAGGCCTCCTGCCCCGGCTCCTCCGGCTGCAGCGGCACCGGCTTCGGGCCCTGCGGTTACGGGGGCTCCCGGCCCCAGGCGCTTGGCTGCGGGTCCGGCTACTGCCGCCCGACCTACTTCTCCTCGTCCAGGCCCTACCAGGGCCCCTCCTTCCAGCCGGCCTACGGCTCCGGCTGCTACGGACAGACGTACTGACGGCCCGTCCGCGGACGCCTGACCCCTGAGCGGAGCAGCCTCCTGGGACGTCGGGCCTCGGCCTCGGCTGGACCAGGCCCACCGCAGCCTCCGGACCCGGGACCTCGCTTCCCGGGGCCCAGCTGCCTGGACCTCTCAGCCGGCCTGGGAGCCGGAGCCGCCGGTCTCTCCCCGAGGCTCAGCCCCTCCCAGGCTCTCTCCTTCGCTCCCGGGCTCTGTCC
The DNA here is from genome assembly GCF_964339955.1 of Pipistrellus hanaki. Taxonomy (NCBI): domain Eukaryota; kingdom Metazoa; phylum Chordata; class Mammalia; order Chiroptera; family Vespertilionidae; genus Pipistrellus; species Pipistrellus hanaki. The sequence goes on along the minus strand of NW_028182274.1, from coordinate 195,913 downwards.
CGGTGCCGTGTCCCGTGTGGATGCGGCTGAAATAAAGGGTGTCTCTGGGTGAGCCACGCGTGCCTTGTGTTTGTCCATGCGCTGTGTGTTTGTACATGGGCTGTGTGTTCATACATGTGCTGTGTGTTTGTCCATGTGCTGTGTGTTTGTCCATGCGCTGCGTGTTTGTCCATGCGTTGTGTGTTTATATATGTGCTGTGTGTTTGTCCATGTGCTGTGTGTTTGTACATGGGCTGTGTGTTTATATATGTGCTATGCGTTTATATGTGCACTGTGTTTATACATGCGCTGCGTGTAGCGAGTGGACGCTGTGCCTCCACTGCGGCCGGAAAAGCGTGTTTGTGGCCGTGTCCCTCATGTGGCCGGTGTTTGGTGGTGAGAAGTGGCGGGGGAGGTAAATGGTTGCGTGGCCACGTCCTGAGAGGCCACGGAGACCACGTGTGTGTGTGTCCCCCCCCCTCCCGGGGAATGCTGCTGGGCTTCCCCGGAGCAATGGCAGCGCTCTGACTGCGGGGCCGGCAGAGGGTCCCTCCCCCTCTGGCCACGGCTCTCGCTCTGGGCAACAAGGGCGGTGATGGCCAGGACTGCGTTTCGGGGAGCGCCAGCCCCCCGCTCCGAGCAGCGTGGCGAGCAGTGAAGTCCCTGTGGGCGGAGAAATCTCTCGTCTCCACGTCACAGGAGACGGCCGTGCTGCGGGTCTAGTGCCAGGAGGCCTCGAGGAGGAGCCGGAAAGTGGGATTGATAGGAAGGACGCGGGTCTGAGCTCGGAGGAGGGGAGGAGGGAGGAGGGAGGAGGGAAGGGAGGAGAGAGGAGAGGGGAGGGGAGAGGGGGGGAGTGGAGGGGAGGGGAGAGGACATTGCTCACTGTGGACTGGGTGCGGCTGAGGGCGAGGGGACGGGCTGCCGGCTCCCGGGGGGGGGCGGGGGTGTCATCAATAAGGCGGCCAACAGGTGTGAGGACCTACCTTCCACTCCAGCGGAGACAGCGCCCTCTGCTGCCGCCTGCTGAGCATCCTTCCCGGCGGGGACACAGCAGCCGCATGTCCGCGGGGGACCGAGCGGGCAGGGGCCGCAGGCACCAGGGGATCGTCGCCGTTACGGGAAGGAATCTCGCCTGGCTGGTGGTGCAGCCTCCTCACCCCCGGATGGAGACAGCCAGCGGAGGCGGGAGGAGGCCACCTGCCAGAGGGATTCCTCTCTGTCTCAGGAAGGGCGTGTTCGCTCGAAAAGGGAGCGGAAGGAAAGGGGATCGTGGGTAACTGGGTAACTGGGATTAACCAGCGTGTGTGGCATGTGATGAGGGGCCAGCCCTCAGGGGGAAGGAAGGGAAACCAGGGGCCTCTCCATAAACTCCCTGAGGCTGGCCCCTCATCACATGCCACACACTGCCCCTTTAAATGGTGAGATGTGTTTGTTTTTTTTAAAAAAAAATATGTTTTACTGATTTCAGAGAGGAAGAGAGGGGAAGAGAGATAGAAACATCAGTGCTGAGAAAGACTCATGGATCGCTGCCTCCTGCACACCCCCAACTGGGGATCGAGCCCGCACCCGGGCATGTGCCCTGACAGGAATCGAACCCAGGACCCTTCAGTCCTCCAGCCGATGTTCTGGTCACTGAGCCACACTGGCCAGGGCTCAGGGTGAGCTTCTTGCAGCTTTATTGAGATGAGCCTGACAATAAGCATCGCACGTGTGTGAGGTGCCGGTGTGGCGGTTTAATGTGCATCTGTGACGTGAAATGGTCCCCACACTCGGCTCACAAACACGTCCTTCCTCCCTCTCTCTGGCCGCACCCAGGCCCGCTCTCCGCCAGGTTCCCTGCTCACGCCTCCTCGTTCAGCGTGACCGTGAGGCTGTGCCAGACGCAGACAGACGCCTTATAACACACGGCTGGGCCTCTGCCCGCGTCTGCCCGCCGCAGCCGCAGCCCCAGCCCTGGCACCGTCCCCTCCTCCGTCCCCGGGTTTGAGGACTGAGGTGTCCCAGTGGGATGATGTTATGAGGTATCTGTCTGTGTCTGGCTCGTTTCTCTTGGCACAATGTGCTCCCGGTCCGTCTGTATTGTAGGAAATTCTCCCGTCTGAAGTGGGAGAGTCTTTATTTAATTCACATAAACTCACCCAGGCAATGGGAGCCGGGCCACCGGGCAGCTATGCTCGTCATGGCCGAATGCTCACTGTGTTATTTTTAGCAACAAGCAGCCATTCGCAGAAGGAAAGAAAACGGCTCGAAATAAAAGCTGTTAATCCCAGTTATTGTGAGCCGTGAATTTGAGTCCCTCCCCCCCAGGACTTCTTCAGCGAGCACAGACGAACAGCATATCCATGGCTTCATGCTGCAGCCAAAGCTGGAGACACACGGGGCGGCCAGATGATGATGATCTCTGAACGCATAGTAACCTGGGCACTCAGTGTGTGTGTGTGTGTGTGTGTACACACATATATATATTAGAGGCCAGTGCATGAATTTGCGCATGGAGGGGGTCCGGCCAGCCTGGCCAGGGAGAGGGGACGTGGGCGGTTGGCCGGCCTGCCTGCTGGTCAAACTCTGGCCGAGGAGACAATTTGCATATTATATAAGATAGACACAGAGTGGCCAGATTGTTGTGTGTTCAGAGATCATCGTCATCTGGCCGCTCTATGTGTAATTGGCTTGAAATTGTAGCCTTTTCCTCACTGATTCCATAGGCGACCTGTCAGGTAATCAAGCAACTAACAGCGACAGGTAATCCACGTTTAAGAAATGATTCAAAATAAAACAAAAAATTATAAAAGCCTATACATCCTGTAACAGTTTGCAGTCGTAGTAAGAATTCTCAGCCATTTCTCTTAATCGGAAAAGACTTGTTTTAAGGTATTGGGCTTTATTTTCTAAAGAAACTGTGCTTGGTCGTAATGTCAACAACAGGCGTGTGGGTTGTAAGTTCACCGGGTCACACCCTCATTTCACAGAGGCGGGCGGTGAGGTGCGGGAGCTGCGAGGGCGGGGGCACGTGTGGACGTGACGCGGTAGTGACAGACGGTGTTTGCCGTATGCTACTCTCTGGAGTAAAAGCTGAAAAAACATGAACTCCACAGACAAAGTCCTGGCTGAAGACCCTTCGCCGTAGACGGTCTCTGGGTGTTTCTCTAGGGAGCTAAGAGACAGGTTTCTGCCAAGAGTTACAAGGTCATTTCAGCAGCTGCGTCACTGAAATCGGGTTTGAAACACAACTGTGTCTGCCCCGTCATTATAACCAGTGTCTGTGGGAACAACATGTGTTATTACTAGAAATAAGACAGACTTGCTCACTTAGGTCCAATCAACGCAAAAGTGACAGAGTACTCCGCCCTGGCAGGTGTGGCTCAGTGGATAGAGAGTCAGCCTGCAGACTGAACAGTCCTGCATTTGATTCCGGTCAAGGGCACATGCCTGGGTTGTGGGCTCGATCCCCAATGGGGGGCTTGCAGGAGGCAGCCTATCCATGATTCTCTCTCCTCACTGATGTTTCTCTCTCTCTCCCTCCCTCCCTCCCTCCCTCTCCCTTCTTCTCTGAAATCCATAAACATAAAAAACAAGCACCACAACAAAAATCGTACAGCTAACTGCCTCTATGAACTCTAATAATTCATATTAGAGTGGATTCGTTTGTATTTAAAAAAGAGCATCGTAGCAGAGGACTCAGAATCACTGCTTTTGCACCCATCGTAGAGTCAGTGTGAAAAAACAGAGGAAAGTGCCTCCCACAGCCACGGTGAGAGATATACACTGAATGCCGGGGTCAAGGTCAAGTCCGTGTTCGAAAGTCACTGCACACGCGTGGCCGGCCGAGGAGCTGCGTGAAAATGCCTTTCCGAGCCGGAGAAGCCGTGGTCACGCCGGGCGGGCAGCTCACACGTGCACTGCCATCCAGCGGTTACGTCTTATCAGGGTAAGGTGACCAGGCGTCCCGCTTCTGGCGGGACAAGTCCCGATTTTTAACAATTTGTCCCGAGTCCCTCGGCGTTTTAAAAAAGTCCCAATTTCTTTTAAAAAATCGGGACTTTTTTAAAACGCCTCGGGACGTGGGACAAATTGCCAAAAGCGGGATGTCTGGTCGCCTTCTATTAGGGACGAGGTGAGTCCTCCGTCACACACGCAGAGTGCATGGGGCCAGACGCTGCGTCTCTATCCAGCGCATCAGACCATAGCGGGAAAGAGCACAGCACTGCTCTCTGTGTCTGACGGCAGGTTTGCTGAGCTGGCCTGCTTTCACCGCCGAGACAGCTCTTCTCCCTCGTCCAGTGTCACTCCTCAGTGTTGGTTACGCGTTTGCTTTCTTTGGCTTTAAATATCGGGACTTCTCCCCTCGCCGAGTCCCGTTCGGCAGAGTGTCCCCTGAGAGGCCCCGTTGGGTCAGGTCCCTGGAACAGCTGCCCGCCCACCCCGGGCCCCGGTGCCCCGGCCCCGAATACCTTCCCCACGGAAACTCCCCCTGAGGATGTCTCCGAGGCGGGGCTCCGGCCGCTGCAGACGGCAGGGCGGTGGGTGAGGCAGCGGTGAAATCTATTCCACAACTAAGTACGAATTTAAAACGTGGTCCTTACTGTGAGCCCGGGCCCTCCCGCCGCGCCTCCTGTCAGCTACAGCCTGACAGCCCGGGATCTAGGTTATCCGGAACTGAGCGCCGCTCGCTCCCCCTGCAGAACCAGCCTCCGGGCACCTGGAGGTCCATGCAGGGTCCCGGGGACCAGGTCAGGGCCCTGACCCGCACCCCTCTGTCCTCCCTCATCCCGGCCATCACCAGGCCTGTCCCCGAGGCCAGGCCCGTGGCTGTGCGCTCTCCCGTTCCCTCCCCTCCCGCTCCCCTGCTCCGGTTCCTGCTGGAAACGGCCTGCGGCTGGGGGAGGGACGGGCTCACACAGTCGCGTTCCCCTCCAGGCTAAGGGAAGATGAAAGACTCCAGAGATAAGTCCTCAGGGTCCCGGCAGGAAGCGGCCCGGGTGTGGGCCTGTCCGGTCACGTCAGGCAAACTGGTGAGACAGGCTGGTCCACGGGTTTCTCTTCCCGGCGGCCGGCGTGGCTCAGCACCCACAGTGCCAGCCGGTGAGCGAGAGTCTGGGGTTCAGCTCCCGCTCAAGGGCAAGCACCTGGGCTTGGGTTTGCTACCCTCCGCCAGCTGGGTGCATTCAAGAGGCAGCAGTCCATGTGTCTCTCACCTCAGTGTCTCTCTCTCATTCCTTCCAGCCCTCTCCCCTCTTCCTCTCTCGCCCTTCTTGCCTATTTCTCTCTCTCTCTCTCTCTCTCTCTCTCTCTCTCTCTCTCTCACACACACACACACACACACACACACACTTCCTCTCCCCTCTTGCCTGTCTCCTGCCCTCCCTCCCTCTCCCGGAGGAAGAGCCTCAGATGAGGAATTAAGAACCCACCACAGCGGCCTCTGGAGCAGGTCCCAGCCCCAGGTCCAGGAGGCGGGTTTGGGGTGAACAGCGGGGAGCCTGGCAGAGGGTCCCCTTGGGCACAGGGACACGCTCTCTGGGAGAACGGAGTCTGAGGGAGGAGGACCCAGGGGCTGGCATCCATTTCCATCTGCGGGGCTGGACGGCGGGAGCTGGACGTGGCTCCAGTTGGTGAGCGTGCCTGCAGGTGCCAGGAGGCCCTCCCACCGCAGAGACACCCGGGCCGCACCCTCGTTCCCAGAGAGCGCGTGTGCTCCCTCCTGTGGCCGCGCGGGACAGCTCAGGAGGGGCTGGGCCTGGCTGTGCTGGCCGGCTGCGGTGGCCTTCCAGCTGGACGTGGGGGCCTCTGCACTGCCCCCCACGCCTCTCCCCCGCCCCCGCACCCCCAGCTGGCGCCATGGGCCTGGGAGAGTAAACCCAACGAGCTCAGGACGGCTCTGCAGGGGGCAGGCGCCCGGGGTCGGGCTGGCCGATGAGCGGCCTCAGCTGGCCCCGCAGGGAATGGGCTGGAGGCCGTGGAGGGGGCACAAGGGACAGGGCCACACACAGCTGAGGGCTTCCACCTTCCCCCAGGGCAGCAGCCGGACTTCCTGAACAAACAGAACCATCTGTGCTCAAGGTCAATGCTTTATTGGAAGGTGAACAGACAGCCCAGTCAGTTCTGACAGCAAAGGTAGAGGATCCCAAGCTTATGAGGGAGATGCAGGCACAGTTGAAAATCTACCCATAATTCTGAGAAGTAAAGACGTTTGTGGAATAACCAGCATGAGGTTAGCTGTCCGGTTACTTAGATCCAATGTGGGAGGAAGTCCCTTGTGAGCTGAGATGCTGAGCTGCTGGGCAGGGTCTCAGTAGAAGCCAGAGTATCCATATCCCCCACAGCAGCACGGGCGCCAGCAGCCACAGCCATACCTTCTGTAGCCACAGCCACAGCCCAGGCCACCAAGGCCGCCCCAGCCCCAGCCAGAGCCATAGCCATAGCCAAGGCCACCCCAGCCGTAGCCGAGGCCTCCGTAGTAGCTGCCATAGTAGCTCATGGTGTCAGGGGGAGTGTGTTTCTGTTCAAGATGAGATCCTGAGAGTGAGTGCCAGCGAGTGGGGAGGAGGGAGCTTATATACCTGGGCTCAGCCCGTGTGGGGTGTCATGGATGCAGTGGCCTGAGACAACGTGTTAACGCTCTGGTCCCTGACCACACACGTGAAAAATGTCTGACCACACACATGAAGAATGTCTGACTGCGCTTGGCTGCCGACCGGGTGCCTCCTGAGCCTGTTGCTTTGATTTTGTCACGAGGACTTGCTGTGTCTTCAAAGTCCAGACGTGCCACGCCCCGTGGGATTCTCCGTGAGCAGCCACGTGACCGGGGTCTAATTATCCATCCCTGGGCTTCTCATTAGAGGTCTTCTCATCACAGGCATTTGGGGAATTGTAATCTATTCTCCAGAATACCAAGAAGCAATCAAAGCCGAAACTCATAAATGCACCAAAGCACACAGTTGGACCCGGCCGGGTGGCTCAGTGGTGGAGCGTCGACCTAGGAACCAGGAGGTCAGGGCACCTGTCTGGGTTGCGGGCTCGATCCCCAGTAGGGGGTGTGCAGGAGGCAGCCGATCCATGATTCTCTCTCATCCTGGATGTTTCTCCTTCTCCCTCTCCCTTCCTCTCTGACAGCAATAAAAATATTCTTTAAGAAAATAAAAGGCACACGGTTGGCGGCCTGAGCAGCAGAGGGTGAAGCGATAAACACTGGGCTCAGACGGACCCGGCCCACCTGCTGCGTAGCGCACGCAGACAGAGAACCGCGGCCACGGCAGTGCCCAGCCCCAGCGCCTCGGCACCTGTCCCGGGCTTCGTGGATGGACTCAGTGTTGGCTTCACGCACTCACGTTCTCATTCTGTTTTTAAAACGAAGGCACAGACAGAGTCAGAAGTGGAGGGAGCCTGCGGTGATCAAAGCCCTTCTTGGGGGACCCCTCCCCCCGTCCTCTCTGTACATCCCGGGGCCCTTTCCCTGTCTCAGAGCCCTCGCCTCCCGCTGTCTCAGTGTAGATGGCACGTCCCCTCCGCGTCCTACAGCCACGTGTGTGAGGTCGTTCTCAGATCCACGTCAAACGTCACCCAGCGCCCGTCCCACACGACCGTCACTCACCGGGGGAGTGCGTGGTGGGACGAGGGTTCGGGCTCCGATCAACTGCATATTCAAGCCAGCACCTCACTCCATCCCTCACTGGTACCTCCAGTCAGGCCTCCCCTGCCCTCCTCTCTGCCATCCCGGCTCCCAGGCCGTTTCTGAGGACCCTCTCTTGATTCCCCAGAGGGGGCTAACAATGTGGTTACTTGTCTGAGGTGCCGACAATGTGGTTACTTGTCTAACGCTTGTCAACGCTTGAAATCAGCTGCCTTTTTAAAAGGCCTCGTGCGACCTGTAACCCTTAACAAACTCTCCAAGTGTGTGGAGCGGTTATAAAAAGGCAGGGGTGGGGGTAGCAAAGCACTCTCTGGAGAATTAACAAATCTATACTAATGAAGGGGTAATATGCTAATTAGACCAGAGACCTTCCGGGAGACCTGCCAGACATCCTTCCGGACAAAGCCTCGCCTCGGTGGCGGGGCGAGACAGAGGCAGTTAGGGTGATCAGGCCAGGAGGGGAGGGCATTTGGGGGTGATCAGGCCAGCGCGGGTGGGGGGACAGTTGGGGGTGAGCAGGCCGGCAGGCAGAGTGGTTAAGGGCTACCAGACAGGCAGGCAGATGAGAGGTTAGGAGCCAGCGGTCCCGGATTGTGAGATGGATGTCCGACTGCCAGTTTAGTCGGAAATCCCCCAAGGGGGTCCCAGATTGGAGAGGGTGCAGGCCAGGCTGAGGGACATCCCCCCACATACATACGAATTTCGTGCACTGGGCCACTAGTATATAATACAGTGTTTTGTTTTAATATTTTTATTTATATCAGAGAAGAAGGGAGAAAGAGATAGAAACATCCATGATGAGAGAGAATCATGGATCGGCTGCCTCCTGCTCACCCCACACTGGGGATGGAGCCCACAACCCGGGCCTGTGCCCTGACTGGGAATGGAACCCTGACCTCCTGGTTCACAAATCGATGCTCCACCCCGGAGCCACGCCGGCTGGACTCTTGGAGATTCTTGGCTGGTCCTCAGATTCCCACAACGGAGCCCGGAGACGTAGCTCCCAGCCCCAGAGCTGCCCACGCCCGGCGAAGCCCTGAGCCCACACACCGTGTCTCAGGCCGCCTGCCGTGAAAGCCTGTTCTCCATGATGGCAGCCACGTTGCTAAGCATTTGCTGAGATCCGTGAATGACACTCGGATGATGTATGGAATGGGCTCGTTCCCGGACTCAGTCCAGAGCCTGCACAGAGCCCAGCCTTCTGCTGGCACTCTGCTTTGTTCTGAGAGAATTACGTGACTCCGACATCAAAGCAGGAGCCACGCTTGTGGGAAGCTTAGCTGTTGGAGGCAGGGGTCAAAGGCCGTAGCCTCCATCCCAGCAGCCCCAGCATTTCCATGGCATCCAACCCAACCTTACCTTTCATCCCCTGCAAATCCAGTCACTCCATCGCATCTCTGTCTCTCACTGGAGGACACCAGCCAACTGATAATGTGCGTGTTTTCCCTTAAAAGGAATCCTTCAGGATTATGAGTCAATTCCCTAAGAATTTCACACGTTTTGTGTGGCTCAGTCAGAGCATGTGACCGTGATTCAGGGTTATTTTGTGCTTTTTACAGCATAAGACTCTTCTCGTATGCTGTCCAAGTGAAAAACGTCAATAACATAAGCCACTCAGAATTGTTGTTTTCAGATAAGAAAACACAGGTGTCTGACATGCATAACGTATAAATGCCCTTGAGCTGTGAAAAGAAGGAAACACGGTTTGAAAAATATGGAATGAATCTGTTACTCTTTCTCTCTCAGACAAGGGGAAAGGAACATTGGGAATTTCTTTGGGGGAGGGTTTATTTTTCTGTCCATGCAGTAGATCAAGAGCAGACTTAGGTCTTCATTGTTCTATACTAGAGGCTCGATGCACAAAAATGGTGCAAGAGTAGGCCTTCCTTCCCCCTCTGGCACCTGGGATGTGGCTTCCCTCTGCTTTTATAAAAGCATAATATGCTAATTAGACCGGTCATCATCCCTGATTCCCTCAGAGCATCTGCGGAGTGCCAGCAGAAGGATGGGCTCTGATTAGGCTCTGGACCGGGTCTGGGAACAAGCCCATTCCATACGTCATCCGAGTGTCATCACGGATCTCCACGGCTGTGAGGGAAGCCCGGGTCCTGGTGCCAGAGAGAAGCTGGTGCTGGCAGCTTGGGGAAGGAAGGCCTACTCTTACATGATTTTCATGCATCGAGCCCCTAGTAAATAATAAAAGCCTAATATGCTAAGTGCCTGGTCATCCAACCGATCAAAGTGTAATATGCTAATGATATGCTAAGGCTGCTCAACCGCTCACTATGACGTGCACTGACCACCAGAGGGCAGACGCTCCAACCTGTAGGTTAGCTTGCTGCTGGAATCTGGCCAATAGGACTGAGTGAGTCAGACCAGATACACCCTGGAGCTCTCCTGCCTTTCCTCTCCAGCTAGCCAACATCCCGAGTCCCTCCCCAGCCCCATTCGTGCACCAGTGGGGTCCCTTGGCCTGGCCTGCACCCCCTTGTAATCTGGGCTGAGGGGCTCCCCCTCCCCCGAGTGCACGAATTTTGTGCACCGAGCCTCTAGTTTTTGTTTGTTTGTTTGTTTTTATAAAGTTTTATCTCATGAATCAAGTTTTGATTCGTATTGATAGATGGAGAGCTAAACAACCTTCTCACATTCCCCTGAAAGTGAAGAAATCTTTTGTTATAAATTCAAGCAATTTTATGTCACTTTAGATACAGATTGGCACAGCCTGGAATAGAACAAACGTGTGATACTATTGATTATACTGAGAATGTCGGCCATGGTAATAACTTGCTGGGTTGCTGTGTGCCAGCCCCATGGGAACTGTGCCTGGAGGAATTAGCCAAATTAGGGGAAAACGGAAATCCTGTCTTGCTCGATCCGACTGCATAGCTGACTTTCTCAGAAAGTGTGCCCATGTGGCTGCTAAGATTTGTGGGACGAGAGCTGCTAAGATTGCAGCTCCAATGAAACAGATGTCCAGCAACTAGAAATGGGAATACCCACCACTTGTTTCTAGAAAATTATAAGTGTAAGAAAACAATGACAAATATTTGAAAAAGGTAGAGAATTTATCCCAAATTTTAAACTTCATTAAGAAATAAAAATAGATGAAATCGGAAATATGTAAAATAATTATGTTTTTATAATGTGCATGAAATTCGTGCATGGGAGGGGGGGTGTCCCTCAGCCAAGCCTGCACCCTCTCCAATCTGGGAACCCTCAAGGGATGTCTGACTGCCCGTTTAGGCCCGATCCTACTGGGCAGTCGGACATCCTTCTCACAATCCAGGACTGCTGGTTCCCAACTGCTCACCTCCCTGCCTTCCTGATTTCCCCTAACCACTTCTTCCTGCCAGCCTGATCACCCCTTAACCACTCCCAAGCCAGCCTGATTGATATCTAAGTGCTCCCCTGCCAACCTGTTTGCCCCAACTTCCCTCCTCTGCCGACCTGGTCACCCCTAACTGCCCTGCCCTATAGAGTTGATCACCCACAATTGCCCTCCCTTATAGGCCTGGTCCTTCCCAACTGCCCTCTCCTGCTGGCCATCTTGTGGTGGCCATATTGTGTCCACATTGGGACAGCCATCTTGTGTGTTGGAGTGATGGTTAATCTGCATATTACTCTTTCATTAGATAGGATAGAGCAGCGTTTTTCAACCGAGATGTTGCCTGGTGTGCCGTAGGTGCAGACAAGACAAGAATTTTATAATTTTTCACTATTTTGTTTACTTAATATTTCATAATAAAGTAATTATAAAATACTTTCTTTGTGTTTATTTGATTTCTATTCAAGAGAATTACTTTATATATAGTCAATATAGGCACAGAGTTAAATTTTTTAACATTTTCTAAAGGTGGTGTGCCTCGTGATTGTTTTCATGAAACAAGTGTGCCTTTGCCCAAAAAAGGTTGAAAAACACTGGGATAGAGGCCTGGTGCACAGGTGGTGGCCAGCTGGTTTGCCCTGTAGGGTGACCTGGATCAGGGTTGGGGTTCCCTTGGGGCATGGGGCAGCCTGAATGAGGGGCCTGTGGTGGTTTGCAGGCCATCCATGCCCCCCGGTGACCCAAGTGGAGGCCCTGGTATCTGGAATTTATTTACCTTCTATAATGGAAACTTTGTAGCCTAGAGCGGAGCCAAGCCTCCTGCTTGCTCCCTCGCGACAGCCATTTCTGTTGGAATTTATTTATTTTCTATAATTGAAACTTGTAGCCTGGAGTGAAGGCCTGAGCCGGCCAGGGATGCAGAAGCTTGGCTTCCTCCATCGCCTGCAGCAACCCTAGCCTCTTGCTCTTCCAGCTCCATGGCTGCCGCCATTTCTATTGGCATTTATTTAACTTCTATCATTGAAACTTTGTACCCTTGAGTGGAGGTCTGGGCCTGGCAGGTGTGTGGAAAGCTTGGCTTCCTCCATCACCAGGGAAACCCAAGCCACCCTCCTGTTCTCTATGTCCACAGCCATCTTGGTTGGGGTTAATTTGCATACTTGCTCTGATTGGCTGGTGGGTGTGGCTGGTGGGTGTAGCAGAGTGATGGTTAATTTGCATGTTACTCTTTTATTAGATAGCATAGGTTTATCATACCAGGTGTGCATTGTATTTATAATCAACAAATTGAAAAATGTACATGTAAGTCTATACACATAGTAGAGATAAATGAGCCAAAAAGACCAAGTTCTCCATTTCAAATTCGATGATTTATTGGGTATTCAGCCTAAGTCATTGGGAGTTCGCAAAGCTGCCCATGCCTGACATGGTGCAGACATGCTCACTACAAATACGTTCTCTGAAATTCTGGGATTTCCCTTGACCCCTAGCTGCTGGTGGAGGAATGGTTTGGCCAATCCATGACTGGTAACAGGCGCTGGCACCTAAGGGAGAGGTTTAGTAGAAACCAGAGTATCCGTATCCCCCCCAGCCGGAGCCATAGCCCAGGCCACCAAGGCCACCCCAGCCCCAGCCAGAGCCATAGCCATAACCACGGCCTCCCCAACCATAGCCGGAGCCATAGCCATAGCCAAGGCCTCCCCAGCCATAGCCGAGGCCTCCGTAGTAGCTGCCATAGTAGCTCATGGTGTCAGGGGGAGTGTGTTTCTGTTCAAGATGAGATCCTGAGAGTGAGTGCCAGTGAGTGGGGAGGATGGAGCTTATATACCTGAGCCAGCAGGTGCTGAATCCCGTGACCATTCCTGAGTTTCATTCCAAGAGATTCAGGCCCTGAGGCAGCTTATTAATCTGTTTGATGATGCCAGAAGATGCTCATATTTATGAAAATTTGGAGCCCGCACAGCCGCACAGCCGCCTGGTTAGAGCCTTTTGAACCCAAGACAGTCTGTGTGTCTAAGGAGAAGCACGTCTGTCTCCACGTCACAGCATAAACACTCACTGAACACAACTCTCCATTCCTAAGCGCGTGGCCTTCGTCATGTTGGCTGGCGTGTTCTCATTACATATTGTGTCATTGCAATTTGCATATCATTCTTTGGATTGTTCTATCTTACTTTCATCTCAGTTCAAATACTCAGATCCAATTTAAGATTCTTGCAGCCATGAAATTCCTTAATTGTCAAATCGTTTCTCTCAAGTTGAACATGCACATGAGAAAACCATGTTGATTTCACATATCTTCTTGCAAAATACCCTTTTGGTTACTCAACACAGTGCAGAGCCTTTCAGAAGCTGAGGGTCTGACCACAACAACAAGCTCACACGTGTAACACCAGGCTGAACACCCGTTCACAACGTTCTCTTTAAACATTACCCTCTTCTTCAAAACAGAAACCTGTTATCCGAAAACATAGGTGATCTTGCCTCTAGCTTTGCAGTTGCTTTTTCTTTTCTCTCTCTGTTCTTCCTGGAATCCCACCCATCGTCTGTCCCATCCAGCCTCTCTTTACGTCGTCATTCTGCTCTCAGTCCCACACACACTTGCAGAAGGCAGGTCTTCCTCTCTGATCCAATTCTTCCATCAATGCTTCATCCCTCCACTCAGGTTTTTAATTTTATCCCGATTTTGTTTTCCTTATATGTATTTTTTATTTGTTTTTATTGATTTCAGTGGAAAAGGAGGAGGGAGAGGTAGAAACATCAATGATGAGAGAAAAATCATTAATCTGCTGCCTCCTCCCCACCATATACTGGGGATCAAGCCTGCAACGCGGACATGTGTCCTGACCAGGAATCACATTGAACTGTGACCTCCTGGTTCATAGGTCAGTGCTTAAGCACTTAGATATACTGGCCAGTTGAGTCCATATATTCTTTACCGATTTTCTGTGTCCTGCCCCTTATTTTTCTGTTCAGCAATCAACACTTTTATTTTATTTTTTATAAATATTTTTATCTTTCAGCATCCAGCGTGACTAGAGAGTGTTTCAGTTCCCACATAGGGGTGGCTGGGGATTGAGAAAATGAAAAAAAGAGACGACACAGAGATAAAAGGAAAAATCTGGGACCATGTAGGAAACCTGTTCTCTGATGGAGAGACAGTGACCCTGAGCAGATACAGCCCATTTATTTTATACAGCAAAAACCAGGAAGTTTTACTAAAGCCCAAGACAAAGGAGATTATGTGCATTCTTGTGGCTTCTTTGTAATCATCACTTCTGGGTTTGTTCCTGGTGCTTGGCTGGATTTAGATAATGAAACCCACTCCCTGGCTCCTCTAAAGGTCAGGCTGACAACACACCTGCCTCTGGCAAGGTGTGTTTCCAGCACTGGGCTCTGCCAATGCCACTGGATTCAGCTGACAATAATTAGAGAAATGCCCATGTGCCTTCCCAGGCACTCTCTACATCTCCCCCTTCTTTATTTCTAAATGTAGCTTATGGACATCTAGTTGGAGCCTTCGGACTTGAGATCTCAGGAGCTTGCTGCTGATGGCAGCTGACAAATACCAGCATAGCAACAAAAAGTGTGGAAGTGGTTACCTGAACCCCTGTTCTTTCACCACTTGCTGAGCATTGGTGGTCATCTTCTTCAGTTGACCCCGTGTGGGGACACTATCTTCTCAGGTGGCCTTGGTCACCTGCCTTCTGCATTTCTCCTTCTTCGGGGTCAGTGGACAAGCTGGCATCATCACAGGAGGTGTGAGCTGCTCTCCCAGGTCCATGGTCGTGACACGCCGCTCGCTATGGCACCCTGATGGGGTTAGAAGCGCCTTCTGGAAAGATACAAACACACCCTCTTCCCACGTATTACTGGCCCTCTCCACTGCCCTGTTTCTAAATCCACGATGGGTGCCATACCGGCAGAGACTATGGCAACAGGAGCTTGGTCCCCCACGACTGCTGGGTGACCCTCATTGTCACAATTTAAAAAATTTAAAGTGTAAGGGGCATGATTTAAGTGATTCTGTGGAGTAGGATAATACCCTTCTCCCCCTTTATGTTTTTGTAACTGAGTCTTCAAAGTTAACTCTTTCTACATTTGCCTGTCCCTGGGGATTATGTGGAATTCCTGTTTTATGTACCATTTGGTATTGCTTGAAAAACTGCTGGAAGGAGGAGCTAGTATAACCAGGTCCATTAGGTGCCTTGCCAGGTGCTCAAAGCAATATTTTATTTCAGAATAGTTGGCATGCAATCTGACATGGATTGTATTAGTCACAATATAATGACTCAGCATGTTTATCCCTCAAAATGGCCACCCCCAGCAATGACTGGGCAATAACCTGTCACTGTGCAAACTTCTCATAGCATTACCGATTCTGTGCTCTTTTTCCTTCTCACTCAACCACCAAACATTTAAATAAAATATTCTAATTCTTCAGGGTTTTAAAGTAAAAACACTTCTGAACTCTTATGATTTTAATCAGAATCTCCTGTAATCTTGATGCCTGGAAATACTGCAAAAAATAAACATGGCAGTGAGGATGTGACTGAGGGAAAAACAGAAATAGCTACCAGCCTTCTGGGAATTTTCTCGGCTCCCGAGGAAACCCGAGTGTGAGCCCAGGGTTCAAGGTTAAGCCCAACTGGAGTGTGCCACAACTTGCGCTTGGTCTTTACCATTGTGTGTGCTTCCCATGACCTTAACATGTATCCAGGGCTTTGAATTGTTATGGTGCTGGGTTTTTTGTTCTGTTTTGAGGTTTATAAGTATCAGAGGCAAGCTCCTCAGTCTGGACTTGACGCTTCTGAGTGAGGAGAATCAGAAGAACACAAGGGTACAAGCAGAAATATTGGACATGCTTTATTACACACAACAGCAGCCATTTGGCTCCTTACATACATGCCCACACGTGATCAAACAAAAAAGGCTTTTTGACAAATAGAAACATCAGTATTTTGGCTACAAAAGGCACTTGGATGCAATGTATGGCTTAATGCATCCTTGCCTTATGCCTGCAAATAGCAACTCAACCTTGAACACTTTGATTAGGATTCTCATGCTCAGAGTGACCTTGAACATCCAGAGTATTCTAACAGGTCAGCATAATAAGTAACATATATTTTCTTTACTTTTCTCTTTTTTTCCCCTTAATACAGAGAGGAAGGGAGAGGGAGAGAGAGATAGAAACATCAATGATGAGAGGGAATCATTGACCAGCAGCCTCCTGCATGACTCCCACTGGGCATCAAGCCTGCAACCCAGGCATGTGTCCTGACCAGGAGGAATCAAACCATGATGTTCTTGTTCACAGGTCTATGCTCAACCACTGAGGCACACGGGCAAGGCATAAGTTACATTTTTTATAATACATTTCCCTTCCATCTCAATGTATTCACTGTTTTTTAAACAAAACATATTTTCTGAGTGACTGAAAGATTAAATTTTGTCTGCCATATCTGTAGAAATTATCTAACAGTATAGACTCAAGCACACATGTTTGACCAAATTATACCAAGTAAACAAAATATCTTCATCTTATATTATTCTCTGGCAATACTGTTTGAATCTAGGAAAGGAATGGTATTTCAGTCCATTCATTTTTTTATTTTTATTTAACCAAAAATATATGCCCCATGTTGCCCCTTTATTATCAGGAGAAAATCAGATCTTGCTGAAATTTAGATTTTTAATAAATACCTTTGGTTTCAGCTTCAGCTAAATAATAATTGGTTCACAATTATATCTTATTGTTTCTTTCCCTAATGGGATTGAAGCTAATGCTTCTGTGGTGATGGTGGTAAGGAAGGATGCCAGTGAGACACAGTGAGAGCAGAGGACAGGGAACAGACACATTTAGTTAAAAATTATTTGAGTTGTTCTCTCTAGATTGGCTCAGTGGATAGAGGTTGGGTCTGTGTATTGAAGGGTCCCAGTTGGATTCATGGCAGGGGCACATGCCCAGATTGCAGGCTCAATCACCAAAAGGGGGCATGCAGGAGGCAACTAATCATGGATGTTTCTATCACCCTCTCCCTCCTCCTTGTTCTTCGAAATTAATAGAAACATTAAAACACAAACATTGAATGAATGTAGGGATTGACTTGAGAATTTTTAGTTGAGTTAAATAAAATCCATACATTGATAAATAAATAAATATATATATATATATATATATATATATATATTCAATATTCATTGCTATTTGTTGTTGCCTTACATCTGAATATTTTATGAATAAATCAAGGAATTGAGAGATTTAAAACATTTGCCCTTTCAAAGCATTTATTTCATTTCAGTGTAGACTTATTAATCTTTATATCTATTTCCTGCCTCTCCGCATGCTTGTGAGTGTGAGAAGGAAAAGAAAGATTGTTAGCCAGGAAGGGCCCTTCCCCCTTGGACAGGGGAGTGGAGGTGGCCAGAACCACGTCCTCATAATTGCATTTCATGAGCAAAACAAAACCATCCTCTGTTCAAGTTCAATGCTTTATTGGTAGGTGAACAGACAGTCCAATCAGTTCTGACAGCAAACACAGAGGATCCCAGGCTTATGATGGAGATGCAGGCACAGTTGAAAATCTACCCATAATTCTGAGAAGTAAAGACATTTGTGGAATAACCAGCATGAGGTTAGCTGTCTGGTTACTTAGATCCAATGTGGGAGGAAGTCCCTTGTGAGTTCAGGTGCTCAGCTGCTGGGCAGGGTCTCAGTAGAAGCCAGAGTATCCGTATCCCCCACAGCAGCACGGGCGCCAGCAGCCACAGCCATACCTTCTGTAGCCACAGCCACAGCCCAGGCCACCAAGGCCGCCCCAGCCCCAGCCGGAGCCATAGCCATAGCCAAGGCCACCCCAGCCGTAGCCAAGGCCTCCGTAGTAGCTGCCATAGTAGCTCATGGTGTCAGGGGGAGTGTGTTTCTGTTCAAGATGAGATCCTGAGAGTGAGTGCCAGCGAGTGAGGAGGAGGGAGCTTATATACCTGAGCCAGCAGGTGCCAAATCATGTGACCATTCCTGAGTTTCATTCCAAAAGATTCGTGGCCCTGAGGCAGCTCGTTAAGCTGTTTACTGGTGCCAGAGATGCTCATATTTATGAAAATTTGGAGCCGGCACAGCTGCCTGGTGAGAGCCCCTGGAACCCATGACAATGTGTGTGTCTAAGAGAAGCACATCTGCCTCCACGTCACGGAATAAACACTCACTGAACACAACTCTCCATTCCCAAGTGCGTAGCCTTCGTCATGTTGGCTAGCATGTTCTCATTACATATTGTGTCATTGTAATTTGCATATCATTCTTTGGATTGTTCTATCTTACTTTCATCTCAGTTCAAATACTCAGATCCAATTTAAGATTCTGACACCCATGAAGTTCCTTAATTGTCAAAGGTATTTCTCCCAAGTTGAACACACTCATGAGAAAACCATGCTGATTTTACATATCTTCTTGCAAAATACCCTTTGGGTTACTCAACACGGTGAAATGCCTTTTAGAAGCTGAGGGTCTGACCACAACAACAAGCTCACACGTGTAACACCAGGCTGAACACCCGTTCACAAAGTTTCTCTAAACATTACCCTCTTTTTCAAAAAAAGAAACGTATTATCTAGAAACAAAGGTGATCTTGTCTCTGCTTTTCTGTTGCTTTTTATTTTCTTTCTCTCTTCTTCCTGGAATCCCACCATCGTCTGTCCCATCAAGCCTCTCTTTAAGTCATTATTCTGTACTCAGTCCCCACACACTCACACAAGCCAGGTCTTCCTCTCTGATCCAGTTCTCCCATCAGCACTTCATCCCTCTACTCCTTATAAGGATACTCTGATTTCTACAGAGATCCTGCCCAGAAGCTCAGCATAGGGTTTTTTAATTTATCCTGATTTTTCTTCCTTATATGTATTGTTTTTATTTTTAAAATTTTTTTTCCTTGATTTCAGAGGAAAAGTAGGAGGGAAAGAGATAGAAATATCAATTGTTGGATTAAAATCATTAATCGGCTGCCTCCAGCCCACTACTTACTGGAGAATAAGCCTGAAACCCAGGCATGTACCCTGCTGAGGAATCAAACTAAACCATGAATTCTTGGTTCATAGGTCAATGCTTAACCACTGAGACATACCAGCCGGTTGTGTCCAAATATTCTTTACCAATCCTCTGTGTCCTGCCCCTTATTTTCTTTTCAGCAATCAGCAAACATGTTCATTTTATGTTTTATTT
The DNA here is from genome assembly GCF_964339955.1 of Pipistrellus hanaki. Classification (NCBI taxonomy): domain Eukaryota; kingdom Metazoa; phylum Chordata; class Mammalia; order Chiroptera; family Vespertilionidae; genus Pipistrellus; species Pipistrellus hanaki. The sequence goes on along the minus strand of NW_028182274.1, from coordinate 176,758 downwards.
TAGAATAGTTGGCATGCATCTTACATTGATTGCGTTAGTTTCAGGTGCACAATATAATGACTCAGCATGTTTATCCCTCACAATAGCCACCCCCACTAATGACCTGGCAATCATCTGTCACTGTGCAAACCTCTCACAACATTACCGACTCTGAACCCTTTTCCCTTTTCACTGAACCCCCAATTTCAATAAGATATTCTAATTCTTCAGGGTTTTAAATTAAAAAGACTTCTGAAGTCTTAAGATTATATAATACTAGAGGCCTGGTGCATGGATTTGTGCACTGGTGGGGTCCCTCGGTCAGGCTGTGCCCTCTTGCAGTTTGGGACCCTACTAGGAATGTCAGAGAATTAGTTTTGGCAGGATCCCCTCAGGCCGATCCAGAGAGCAGGAACCCCGATCCTGTGTGGTGAGCATCTGTCCCCTGTTTGTCAGTGTGCATCACAGCGACCAGTGGATGAGTCATTCAGTAGCTCAGAAGATTACACTTTTATATATAGATAGATAGATAGATTTTAAGCAGAGTCACCTGCAATCTTGATGCCTGGAAAAATGCAAATACTGTACACACAAAAAAATAAACATGGCAAGGAGGATGTGACAGAGGCAAAAACAGAAATATCATAGAGGTTAGCCGCTAGCCTTCAGAAAATTTCCTCAGCTCCTGAGGAAACCCGAGTGAGAGCCCAGGGTTCAAGGTGAAATTCTACTGGAGTGTGACCATGCCTGGGCTCCGTCTGTACCATTGTGTGCTTCACAGATTTAAACATATACCCAGGGCTTCGTTTTGTAGGTGGTACTGGGATTTTTGTTCTGTTTTGAGGTTTATAAGTGTCAGAGGCAAGCTCCTCAGCCGGGACTTGACCCTTCTCAGTGAGGGGAATCAAAAGAACATGAGGGTACAAGCAGACATATGGGACATGCTTTATTACACACAACAGCAGCCACTGTAGGCTGGTCAGTGGCTCCTTACATACATGCCCACACATGATCAAACAAAAGAGGCTTTTTGCCAAATAGAAACATCAGTATTTTGGCTACAGAAAAGAACTTGGCTTAATGCATCCTCGCTTTAGGCCTGCATATGACAACTCAACCTTGAACACTTTGATTAGGATTCTCATGCTCAGAGTGACCCTGAACATACAGAGTATTCTAGATAGGGCCCCAAAATAAGTAACATGTTTTTTCTTTTCTCTTTCTTTTTCCTTAATACAGAGAGGAAGTGAGAGGGAGTAATAGAAACATCAGTGATGAGAGAGAATCATTGATCATCTCCTCCTGCATGAAGCCCACAGGGGATCAAGCCTGCAACCCAGGCATGTGCCCTGACTGGAATCAAACCATGATGTCATTGTTCATAGGAAAACATTGGTATTTCAGCCCATCTGTTCCTTCATTTCATCAAAGATATATGCTACATGTTGCCCTTTATTACCAGAAGAAATTCATATCTTGCTGACATTTAGATTTTTAAGAAAGCTCATTGGTTTCAGCTTCAGATAAATAACAATTGGTTCTCAATTGTGACTTGTTGTTTCTTTCCCTGATGGGATTGAAGCTCATTCCTCAGTGTGGTGATGGTGGTGAGGAAGGATGCCCGTGAGACACAGTGAGACCAGAAGAAAGGGAACAGACACATTTAGTTAAAAATGCTTTGGGTTGCTCTCTCTAATTTGGCTCAGTGGATAGAAGATGGGTCTGTGGACTGAAGGGTCCTGAGTTCCATTCAGGCCAAGGGCACATTTCCAGGTTGCAGGCTCAATCACCTGAGAGGTGCATGAAGGAGTCAACCAGTCAGTGAATGATTCTCCCTCATCCTTGATGTTTCTATCTCCCTCTTCCTCCTCCTTGCTCTCTGAAGTTAAAAAACAAAACAACAACAAAAAAACAACATTTAAAACATAAACCAATATTGAATGAATGGAAGGACTGAATTGGGAAGTGTAAGTTGAGTTAAATAAAATCCATATGTTGATAAATTGATGGATATATTGATAGATATGTTAAATATTTGTTTCCATTTGTTGTTGGCTTAAGTCTGAATATTTTATGAATAAATCGAGGACTTGAGAGATTTAAACACATGTACTTTCAGAACATTTTTTCCATTTCATGTAGACTTATTAATCTTTACATCTATTTCCTGCCTCTCTGCATGCTTGTGAGTGTGAGAAGGAAAAGAAAGACTGTTAGCCAGGAAGGGTGCTTCCCCCTTGGACAGGGGAGTGGATGTGCCCAGAACCACGTCCTCATAATTGCGTTCCAATAACAAAACACACACCATTCTTTGTGTTCACATTCAATGCTTTATTGGAAGGTGAACACACAGTCCAATCAGTTCTGACAGCCAAGGTAGAGGATCCCAGGCTTATGAGGGACATGCAGGCATAGTTGACAATCTACCCATAATTCTGAGAAGTAAAGACGTTTGTGGAATAACCAGCATGAGGTTAGCTGTCCGGTTACTTAGATCCAATGTGGGAGGAAGTCCCTTGTGAGTTCAGATGCTGAGCTGCTGGGCAGGGTCTCAGTAGAAGCCAGAGTATCCATATCCCCCACAGCAGCACGGGCGCCAGCAGCCACAGCCATACCTTCTGTAGCCACAGCCACAGCCCAGGCCACCAAGGCCGCCCCAGCCCCAGCCGGAGCCATAGCCATAGCCAAGGCCACCCCAGCCGTAGCCGAGGCCTCTGTAGTAGCTGCCATAGTAGCTCATAGTGTCAGGGGGAGTGTGTTTCTGTTCAAGATGAGATCCTGAGAGTGAGTGCCAGCGTGTGGGAAGGAGGGAGCTTATATACCTGAGCCAGCAGGTGCTGGATCCCGTGACCATTCCTGAGTTTCATTCCAAGAGATTCCTGTCCCTGAGGCAGCTCGTTAATCTGTGTGCTGATGCCAGAGATGCTCATATTGATGAAATCTTGGAGCTGGTACAGCTGCCTGGTTAGACCTCCTGTGACCCATGACAGTCTGTGTGTCTAAAAAGAAGCACATCTGCCTCCACGTCATGGAAAAAACACTCACTGAACACAACTCTCTATTCCTAAGCATGTGGCCTTCGTCATGTTGGCTGGCGTGTTCTCATTATGTATTGTGTCCTTGTAATTTGCATATCATTCTTGGATTGTCATTTCTTTCTTTCATCTCAGTTCAAATACTCTGATTCAATTTAAGATTCTGACACCCATGAAGTTCTTTAATTGTTAAATGTATTTCTCCCAAGTTTAACACACATATGAGAAAACCATATTGATTTCACATATCTTCTTGCAAAATACCCTTGTGGTTACTCAACACAGTGAAGTCAGTGACTTTCAGAAGCTGAGGGTCTGACCACAAGAACAAACTCACACGTGACAACGAGGCTGAACACCCATTCACAAAGTTCTCTCTAAACATTACCCTCTTTTTCAAAACAGAAACCTGTTATTTGAAAATATAGGAGATTATGTCTCTGATTTGCAGTTGCTTTTTCTTTTCTCTCTCTGTTCTTCCTGGAATCCCACCATCGTCTGTCCCATCCAGCCTCTCTTTATGTCATCATTCTGCTCTCAGTCCCACACACACTGGCAGGAGCCAGGTCTTTCTCTCTGATCAAGTTCTCCCATCAGTGCTTCATCCCCCACTCAGGTTTTTCATTTTAGCCTAAGTTTTTGTTCTTATATGTATTTTTTCTTTAATAATTTTGTTTTTATTTATTTTAGAGAAAAGAAGATGGAGAGAGATAGAAACATCAATGCTGAGAGAAGAATCTTTAATCAGCTGCCTCCTCCCCACCACAAACTGAGATCAAACCTGCAACCTGGGCATGTGCCCTGACCAAGAACCAAACTGAACTGTGACCTCCTGGTTCATAGGACAATGGTTAACCACTGAGACACACTGGCCGATTTTGTCTTTACCAGTTCTCTGTGTCCTGCCCCTTATTTTCTATTCACCAATCAGCAAACATGTTCATTTTATGTTTTATTTCAGAATGGTTGGCATGGAATCTAACATGGGTTGTATTAATCACAATATAATGACTCAGCATGTGTATTCCTCACAATGGCTGCCCCAGGAATGACCTGGCAATCACCTGTCACTGTGCAAACTTCTCACAACATTACCGATTCTGTGCCCCTTTCTCTTTTCACTCAAACCCAAACATTTTCAATAAGATATTCTAATTCTTCAGGGTTTTAAATTAAAAAGACTTCAGAAATCTTAATATATAATATTTAATCAGAGTCTCTGCAGTCTTGATGTCTGGAAATGCTGCAAAAAATAAACATGGCAGCAAGGATGTGACTGAGACAAAAACAAATATTATAGAGGTTAGCTGCCAGCCTTCTGCGAATTTCCTCGGCTCCTGAGGAAACCCGAGTGAGAGCCCAGGATTCAAGGTGAAGCCCTACTGAAGTGTGCACATGACTGAGCTGGACTTTACCATATGTGTGCCTTATATGACTTTAACATGTACCCAGGGCTTTGTTTTTGTTTTGTTTTTATCTATTTTGAGGTCTATAAGTGTCAGAGGCAAGCTTCTCAGCCAGGACTTGACCCTTCTGGGTGAGGGGGATTGGAAGGACACGCGGGTACAAGCAGGCAATTGGGACATTACACACAGGAGTCTGGTCAGTGGCTCTTCACATACATGCCCAAACATGCTCAAAGAAAAAAGGTTTTTGCCAAATAGAAACATCAGTGGCAGGTGGCAGCTGGGTATCGCTTAACGCATCCTTGCCTTGCACCTGCATATAGTGACTCAACCGTGAACACTTTGATTAGGATTCTCTCCCTCAGAGTGGCCTTGACCATCAAGAGTACTCTACAAGAGGCCCCATAGTGTGTAACATAATTTTTCTTTTCTTTTCTCTTTTTTTTGTTTTGTTTTCTTTTTGTTTTTTCTTTTGTTAATACACAGATGAAGGAGAGGGATAGAGAGATAGAAACATCAATGATGACAAGGAATCATTGAGCAGCAGCTTCCTCATGACCCCCACTGGGAACTAAGCCTGCAACCCAGGCATGTGCCCTGATAGGGAATTGAGCCATGACCTTTTGGTTCATAGGTCAATGCTCAACCACTAAGACATGCAGGCTGGGCATAAGTTACATTTTTTATAATACATTTCCCTCTCATCTGAATATATTCTCAGTTTTTTAAACACAACATATTTGCTGAGTGACTGAAGAATTAAATTCTGTCTGCACAGCTGTAGGGAGTATCTACCAGAATAGACTCAGGCACACATATTTGACCAATTATAGCAATTTAAACAAAATATCTTCATGTTATATTACTCTCTGACAATATTATTTGATTCTAGGAAAGGAATGGTATTTCAGTCCATCTGTTTTTTTTAATTATTATTATTTCATCAAAAATATATGCCCCAGTTACCCCTTTATTATCAGGGGAAAAATTCTAATCTTGCTGTGGCTCATTGTACTGTGGATTGGTATGTGGACTGAAGGGCCCCAAATTTGATTCCATCAAGGACACATGCACAGGATGACGTTCAATCACCAGAGAGTGTCATGGAACAGGCAACAGATCAATGAATGATTCTCTCTCATCCTTGATGTTTCTATCTCCCTCTCCATCCTTGAAATTAAAAGCAAAATTAAAAACATGAACCAATTTTGAATGAATTTAAGGATTGAATTGGGAAGTGTTAGTTGAATTAAATAAAATCCATATATTGATAAATAACTAGATAGATATGCAAAATATTCATTGCTATTTGTGGTTGACTTAAGTCTGAATGTTTTATGAATAAAATCAAGAAATTGAAGGATTTAAGTTGCTCAAAGTTTCAAAACATTTTTTCCATTTCATGTAGACTTATTAATCTTTACATCTATTTCCTGCCTCTCTGCGTGCCTGTGAGTGTGAGAAGGAAAAGAAAGATTGTTAGCCAGGAAGGGCGCTTCCCCCTTGGACAGGGGAGTGGATGTGCCCAGACCACGTCCTCATAATGGCGTTTCATGAACAAAACAAAACCATTTTCTGTTTTCAAGTTTAATGCTTTATTGGAAGGTGAACAGACAGTCCAATCAGTTCTGACAGCCAAGGTAGAGGATCCCAGGCTTATGAGGGAGATGCAGGCACAGTTGAAAATCTACCCATAATTCTGAGAAGTAAAGACGTTTGTGGAAGAACCCAGCATGGGGTTAGTTGTCCGGTTACTTAGATCCAATGTGGGATGAAGTCCCTTGTGAGTTGAGATGCTGAGCTGCTGGGCAAGATCTCAGTAGAAGCCAGAGTATCCGTATCCCCCACGGCAGCATGGACGCCAGCAGCTGTAGCTCCTATAACCATAGCCACAGCCCAGGCCACCAAGGCCACCCCAGCCCCAGCCGGAGCCATAGCCATAGCCAAGGCCACCCCAGCCGTAGCCGAGGCCTCCGTAGTAGCTGCCATAGTAGCTCATGGTGTCAGGGGGAGTATGTTTCTGTTCAAGATGAGATCCTGAGAGTGAGTGCCAGCGAGTGGGGAGGTGGGAGCTTATATACCTGAGCCTGCAGGTGCTGAATCACATGAACATTCCTGTGTTTCATTCCAAGAGATTCGTCGCTCTGAGGCAGCTTGTTAATCTGTTTGCTGACGCCAGAGATGCTCATATTTGTGAAAATTTGGAGCCGGCACAGCTGTCTGGTTAGAGCCCCTGTGATCCATGACAGTGTGTGTGTCTAAGGAGAAGCACGTCTGCCTCCAGGTCACAGCATAAACACTCACTGAACACAATTATCCTTTCCTAATCGTGTGGCCTTGGTCATGTTGGCTGATGTGTTCTCATTACATATTGTGTCCTTGTAATTTACATATCATTCTTTGGATTGTCCTATCTTACTTTCATCTCAGTTCAAATACTCAGATCCAATTTAAGGTTCTGACACCCATGAAGTTCCTTAATTGTCAAAGGTATTTCTTTCAAGTTGAACACACACATGCTGATTTTACATATCTTCTTGCAAAATGCCCTTTTGGTTACTCAACACAGTGCAGTGCCTTTCAGAAGCTGAGGGTCTGACACAACAACAAACTCACATGTGTGACCCCAGGCTGAACACCCATTCACAAAGTTCTCTTCAAATATTACCCTCTTTTTCAAAACAGAAACCTGTTATCTGAAAACATAGGTGATCTTGTCTCTGCTTTGCAGTTACTTTTTATTTTCTTTCTCTGTTCTTCCTGAAATCCCACCCATCGTCTGTCTCATCCAGGTTCTCTTTATGTCATCATTCTGCTCTCAGTGTCACACACTCTAGCAGAACCCAGGTCCTCCTCTCTGACCCAATTCTCCCAATAGTACTTCATCCCTCTACTCAGGTTTTTTATTTTAGCCTGAGTTTTTGTTCTTATATTTTTTTTTTCGTTTATAATTTTGTTTTCATTTATTTCAGAAGAAAAGGAAGATTGGAGTGACATAGAAACATCAATGATGAGAGAAAAATCATTAATCGGCTGCCTCCTCCCGCCACATACTGGGCATCAATCCTGCAACCCGGGCATGTGTCCTGACCAGGAATCACATTGAACTGTGACCTCCTGGTTCATAGATCAGTGCTCAACCACTGAGACATACCAGGCAGTTGTGTGTGTATACATATACATATACATATACATATACATATACATATACATATACATACACACACACACACACACACACACACACACACATATATATATATATATATATATATATATATATATATATATATATATATTTTTTTTTTTTTTTTTTTTTTACCAATTCTCTGTGTCCTGGCCCTTATTTTCTAGGCACTAACCTGCAAACCCTTTAACTTTATCCTTTATTTCAGAATAGTTGGCATGCAATCTGACATTGGTTATATTAGTCACAATATAATGACTCAGCATGTTTATCCCTCACAATGGCCGCCCCAATAATGACCTGGCAATCACCTGTCACTGTGCAAACTGGTCACAACATTACCGACTCTGTGCTCCTTTCCCTTCTCACTCAACCCCCAAATATTTTCATACGATATTCTAATGTTTCAGGGTTTTAAATTGAAAAGACTTTTGAATTCTTAAGATTATATAATACTAGAGACCAGGTGCATGGATTCGTGCACTGGTGGAATCCCACGGCCTGGCCTGCACCTTCTTGCTATGTGGGACATCACTAGGGATGTTGGAGTTCTAGTTTCAGCAGGATTCCCTCAGGCCCAATCCAGACTGCAGGGAGCCTGATCCTGTGTGTTGGACGTCTGAATCCTGTTGGTCAGTGCACATCATAGCAACTAGTGGACGGGTCATTCAGTAGTTCAGTAGATTGGGCTTTTATATGTATCAGAGTCTCTGCAATCTTGAGGCCTGGAAATACTGCAAAAATAAATAAATAAATAAATAAATAAACAAACAAACAAACAAACATGGCAAGGAGGATGTGACTGAGGCAAAAACAGAAATATCATAGAGGTTAGCCGCCAGCCTTCTGGTAATTTCCTCAGCTCCTGAGGAAACCGAAGTGAGAGCCCAGGGTTCAAGGTAAAGCGCTCTCGGAGTGTGTCCATGCCTGGGGCTAGGTCTTTACATTATTTATGCTTCACATGACTTTAACATGTACTCAGGGCTTTGTTTTGTTGGTTGTGCTGAGATTTTTCTTCTGTTTTGAGGTTTATAAGTATCAGAAGCAAGCTCCTCAGCTGGGATTTTACCCTTCTGTGTCAGGAGAATCAGAAGAACACGAGAATACAAGCAGACATATGGGACATGCTTTATTACACACAACAGCAGCCACGCAGGCTGGTCAGTGGCTCCTTACATACATTACAAAACACTCTCAAACAAAGAAACTTTTTGCCAAATAAAAACATCAGTATTTGGGGTACAGAAAGGCCCTTGGATCACTGTATGGCTGAATGCATCCTTGCCTTATGCCTGCACATAGCAACTCAATCTTAAACACTTTGATTAGGGTTCCCACACTCAGAGTGACCTTGAACATCCAGAGTACTCTAGAATGGGCCCTATAATAAGTAACATATTTTTTCTTTTCTTATCTTTATTTTTTTTTTAATACAGAGAGGAAGTGAGAGGGAGTAATTAATAGAAACATCAGTGATGAGAGAGAATCATTGATCATCTCCTCCTGCATGAAGCCCACAAGGGATCAAACCTGCAACCCAGGCATGTGCCCTGACTGGAATCAAACCATGATGTCATTGTTCATAGGAAAACATTGGTATTTCAGCCCATCTGTTCCTTCATTTCATCAAAGATATATGCTACATGTTGCCCTTTATTACCAGAAGAAATTCATATCTTGCTGACATTTAGATTTTTAAGAAAGCTCATTGGTTTCAGCTTCAGATAAATAACAATTGGTTCTCAATTATGACTTGTTGTTTCTTTCCCTGATGGGATTGAAGCTCATTCCTCAGTGTGGTGATGGTGGTGAGGAAGGATGCCCGTGAGACACAGTGAGACCAGAAGAAAGGGAACAGACACATTTAGTTAAAAATGCTTTGGGTTGCTCTCTCTAATTTGGCTCAGTGGATAGAAGATGGGTCTGTGGACTGAAGGGTCCTGAGTTCCACTCAGGCCAAGGGCACATTTCCAGGTTGCAGGCTCAATCACCTGAGAGGTGCATGAAGGAGTCAACCAGTCAGTGAATGATTCTCCCTCATCCTTGATGTTTCTATCTCCCTCTTCCTCCTCCTTGCTCTCTGAAGTTAAAAAACAAAACAACAACAACAACAAAAACAGCATTTAAAACATAAACCAATATTGAATGAATGGAAGGATTGAATTGGGAAGTGTTAGTTGAGTTAAATAAAATCCATATGTTGATAAATTGATGGATATATTGATAGATATGTTAAATATTTGTTTCCATTTGTTGTTGACTTAAGTCTGAATATTTTATGAATAATTCGAGGACTTGAGAGATTTAAACACATGTACTTTCAGAACATTTTTTCCATTTCATGTAGACTTATTAATCTTTACATCTATTTCCTGCCTCTCTGCATGCTTGTGAGTGTGAGAAGGAAAAGAAAGACTGTTAGCCAGGAAGGGTGCTTCCCCCTTGGACAGGGGAGTGGATGTGCCCAGAACCACGTCCTCATAATTGCGTTTCAATAACAAAACACACACCATTCTTTGTGTTCACGTTCAATGCTTTATTGGAAGGTGAACACAGAGTCCAATCAGTTCTGACAGCCAAGGTAGAGGATCCCAGGCTTATGAGGGACATGCAGGCACAGTTGAAAATCTACCCATAATTCTGAGAAGTAAAGATGTTTGTGGAATAACCAGCATGAGGTTAGCTGTCCGGTTACTTAGATCCAATGTGGGAGGAAGTCCCTTGTGAGCTCAGGTGCTGAGCTGCTGGGCAGGACCTCAGTAGAAGCCAGAGTATCCATATCCCCCACAGCAGCACGGGCGCCAGCAGCCACAGCCATACCTTCTGTAGCCACAGCCACAGCCCAGGCCACCAAGGCCGCCCCAGCCCCAGCCGGAGCCATAGCCATAGCCAAGGCCACCCCAGCCGTAGCCGAGGCCTCTGTAGTAGCTGCCATAGTAGCTCATGGTGTCAGGGGGAGTGTGTTTCTGTTCAAGATGAGATCCTGAGAGTGAGTGCCAGTGAGTGGGGAGGATGGAGCTTATATACCTGAGCCAGCAGGTGCAGAATCCCGTGACCATTCCTGAGTTTCATTCCAAGAGATTCGTGGCCCTGAGGCAGCTCGTTAATCTGTTTGCTGACGCCAGAGATGCTCATATTGATGAAAATTTGGAGCCCACACAGCTGCCTGGTTAGAGCCCATGGAATCCATGGCAGTCTGTGTGTCTAAGGAGAAGCACATCTGCCTCCACGTCACAGAATAAACACTCACTGAACACAACTCTCCATTCCTAAGCGCGTGGCCTTCGTCATGTTGGCTGGCGTGTTCTCATTACATATTGTGTCCTTGTAATTTGCATATCATTCTTTGGATTGTCCTATCTTACTTTCATCTCAGTTCATTTTAAGATTCTGACATCCATGAAGTTCTTTGTCAAGTTGCACATATCCATGAGGAAACCATGTTGATTTTACATATCTTCTTGCAAAATACCCTTTGGGTTACTCAACGGAGTGAAGTGCCTTTCAGAAGCTGAGAGTCTGACCACAACAACAAACTCACACGTGTCACCTCAGGCTGAACACCCGTTTACAAAGTTCTCCTTAAACATTACCCTCTTTTTCAAAACAGAAACCTGTTATCTGAAAACATAGGTGATCTTGTCTCTGCTTTGCAGTTGCTTTTTATTTTCTTTCTCTGTTCTTCCCTGAATCCCATCATCCTCTGTCCCATCCAGCCTCTATTTATGTGGTCCTTCTGCTCTCAGTCCCACATACACTCACATGGACCAGGTATTCCTCTGTGATCCAGTTCTCCCATCAGTACATGATTCCTCCAGTGAAGTTTTTAATTTTATCCTGATTTTTCTTCCTAATATGTATTTTATTCTTTTTAAAAGTTTATTTTTATTAATTTCTGAGGAAAAGGAGCAGGGAGAGAGATAGAAACATCAATGATGCGAGAAAAAACAATAATCAGCTGTCTCCTGCACACCCCATACTGGAAATCAAACCTGCAACCAGGGCATGTGCCCTGACCAGGAATCATACTGAACTGTGACCTCCTGGCTCATTGGTCAGTGCTCATCCACTGAGACATACCTACCGGTTGTGTCCACATATTCTTTACCAGTTCTCTGTGTCCTGCCTCTTATTTTCCTCTTTACCAATCCGCCAACACTTTCACTTTATCTTTTATTTCAGAATGGTTGTCCTGCAATCTACATTGGTTGTGTTAGTCACAATATAATGACTCAGCATGTTTATTCCTCACAATGGCCGCCCCAGTAATGACCTGGCAATCACCTGTCACTGTGCAAATTTATCACAGCATTACCGACTCTGTGCCCCTTTCCCTTCTCACTGAGCCCCAAACATTTTCAATAAGATATTCCAATTCTTCAGGGTTTTAAAGCAAAAAGACTTCTGAACTCTTAAGATTATATAATATTTTAATCAGAGTCTCTGCGACCTTGATGCCTAGAAATGCTGCAAAAAATAAATGTAGCAGTGAGAATGGGACTGAGATAAAAACAGAAATATCATGGACGTTAGCCTTCAGCCTTCTGCAAATTCCTTCAGCTCCTGAGGAAACCTGAGTGTGAGCCCAGGGTTCAAGGTGAAGCCCTACTAGAGTATACCCACGCCTGGGCTTGGTCTTTACCATTGTGTGTGCTTCCCATGACTTTAACATGTACCCAGGGCTTTGTTTTGTAGGTGGTGCTGGTTTTTATGTTCTGTTTGGAGGTTTATAAGTGTCAGATGCAAGCTCCTCACCTGGGACTTCACCCTTCTGGTTGAGGGTGATTGGAAGGACATGTGGTTACAAGAAGACATATGGGACATGCTTTATTACACACAACATCAGCCACTGCAGGCTGGTCAGTGGCTCCTTACATACATGCTCACACATGATCAAAGAAAAGAAGCTTTTTGCCAAATAGAAACATCAGTATTTTGGCTACAGAAAGGCACTAGGGTCACTGTATGGCTTAATGCATCCTTGCCTTATGCCTGCACATAGCAACTCAACCTTGAACACTTTGATTAGGATTCCCACACTCAGAGTGACCTTGAACATCCAGAGTATTCTAGACAGGGCCCCATAATAACTAACATATATTTTCTCCTCTTTTACCTTTCTTTTTCCTCAGAATAGAGAGGAAGGGAGCAGGAGAGGTAGATAGAAACATCAATGTTGAGAGGGAATCATTGATTAGCAGCCTTCTTCATGACCCCCACTGGGGACTGAGCCTGCAACCCAGGCATGTACCCTGACTGGGAATTGAACCATGATGTCTTCGTTCACAGGTCTATGCTCAACCACTGAGGCACGCAGTTGGAGATAGTAACATTTTTGATAATACATTTCTCTCTCATCTTAGTGTATTCACTGTTTTTCAAACACAACATATTTGCTGAGTGACTGAAGGATTAAATTCTGTCTGTACAACTGTAGGGAGTATCTAACAGCATAGATGCAAGCACACATATTAGGCGAAATTATACCAATTTAAACAAAATATCTTCATCTTATATTATTCTCTGATGATATTATTTGATTCTGGGAAAACAATGGTTTTTAAGTCCATCCATGCTTTTTTTTAATTCATAAAAAATATATGCCCTATTTTGCCCAATTTTTATCAGGAGAAATTCAGGTCTTGCTGTGTCTCAGTGGATAGAGAATTGGTTTGTGGACTCAAGGATCCCAAGTTTGATTCCACACCAAGGGCACATGCCCAGATTGCAGGCTCAATCACCAGAGGGGCCATAAGGAGACCAGTCAGTGAACGATTTTTTCTCATCCTTGATGTTTCTCTATCCTCCCTTCTCGTTGCTCTCTGAAATTAAAAGCAAACTTAAAAACATGAACCAATTTTGAATGAGTGAAAGGATTGAATTGGGAAATGTTAGTTGAGGTAAATAAAGTCTATATGTTAATAAATAAATAGATAGATAAGTTAAATATTCATTGTTGTTGCCTTAATTCTAAATATTTTATGCATATAGCCGAGATTGAAAGATTTAAATCACTAGGCCTCTCAAAACTTTTTGCATTTCAGTGTAGAGTAATTAATCTTTACATCTATTTCCTGCCTCTCCACATGCTTGTGAGTGTGAGAAGGAAAAGAAGGATTGTTAGCCAGGAAGGGTGCTTCCCCATGGACAGGGGAGTGGATGTGCCCAGACCACGTCCTCATAATTGCGTTTCATAAATAAACCAACAACCATTCTTTGTGTTCACGTTCAATGCTTTATTGGAAGGTGAACAGACAAACCAATCAGTTCTGACATCAAACATAGAGGACCCAAGCTTATGAGGGACATGCAGGAAATCTACCCATAATTCTGAGAAGTAAAGACGTTTGTAGAATAACCTTTTGAAAATCTACCCATAATTTGAAAATCTACCCATAATTCTGAGAAGTAAAGACGTTTGTAGAATAACCAGCATGAGGTTAGCTGTCTGGTTACTTAGATCCAATGTGGGAGGAAGTCCCATGTGAGTTCAGGTGCTGAGCTGCTGGGCAGGGTCTCAGTAGAAGCCAGAGTATCCGTATCCCCCACAGCAGCACGGGCGCCAGCAGCCACAGCCATACCTTCTGTAGCCACAGCCACAGCCCAGGCCACCAAGGCCGCCCCAGCCCCAGCCAGAGCCATAGCCATAGCCAAGGCCACCCCAGCCGTAGCCGAGGCCTCCGTAGTAGCTGCCATAGTAGCTCATGGTGTCAGGGGGAGTGTGTTTCTGTTCAAGATGAGATCCTGAGAGTGAGTGCCAGCGAGAGGGGAGGAGGGAGCTTATATACCTGAGCCAGCAGGTGCAGAATCCCGTGACCATTCCTGAGTTTCATTCCAAGAGATTCCTGGCCCTGAGGCAGCTCATTAATCTGTGTGCTGACGCCAGAGATGCTCAAATTTATGAAAATTCAGCACCGGCAAAGATGCCTGGTTAGAACACCCTGGAACCCATGAATTCTTTGTTTCTTTTTTTAAAATTGTATTTATTAAGGTATTGCATATTTGTTCTTATTTTCCCATTATGCTGCCAATCCCTGTACTCCTGCCCTCACCCCCTGTTGTCTGTGTCCATTGGTTAGGCTCATATTCATGCATACAAGTCCTTTGGTTGATCTCTCCCCCTTCCCAGAACCCTCCTCTGCCTTCCCTCTGAGGTTTATGGTCTGATTGATGCTTCTCTGTCTCTGGATCTGTTTTTGTTTATCAGTTTATGTTGTTCATTATATTCCATAAATGAGTGAAACCATGTGACTGGCTTATTTCACTTTGCATAATACTCTCCGGGTCCATCCATGCTGTTGAAAATGGTAAGAATTTTTTCTTTTATACCAAAGCGTAGTAATCCATTGTGTAAATGTACCACAGTTTTTAATCCACTATCTGATGATGGGCACTTAGGCTGTTTCTAAATCTTAGCTCTGGTGATTGTGCTGCTATGAACCTAGGGGTGCATATATCCTTTCTGATGGGTGTTTCTAGTTTGATGGGATGTATTTGGAGATATGGGATCACTGGTTCAAATGGGACTTCTATTTTTAGTTTTTTTGAAGAACTTCATACTGTTCTCCACAGACAGTGTGTGTGTCTAAGGAGAAGCACAACTGCCTCCCCGTCACAGAATAAACACTCACTGAACACAACTCTCCATTCCTAAGTGTGTGGCCTTTGTCATGTTGGCTGGTGTGTTCTCATTACATATTGTGTCCCTGTAATTTGCATATCATTCTTTGGATTGTCCTATCTTATTTTCATCTCAGTTCAAATACTCGGATCCAATTTAAGATTCTGACACCCATGAAATTCCTTAATTGTCAAAGGTATTTCTCCCAAGTTGAACATGTTCATGAGAAAACCATGTTGATTTCACATATCTTCTTGCAAAATACCCTTTGGGTTACTCAACGGAGTGAAGTGCCTTTCAGAAGCTGAGGGTCTGACCACAACAACAAACTCACACGTGTCACCCCAGACTGAACACCCATTCACAAAGTTCTCTCTAAACATTACCCTCTTTTTCAAAACAGAAACATATGATCTGCAAACAAAGGTGATCTTGTCTCCAGTTGCAGTTGCTTTTTCTTTTCTTTTCTTTTTCCTATTCTTCCAAAAATCCCACCCATCATCTGTCTCATTCAGCCTCTCTTTAAGTCATCATTCTGCTCTCAGTCCCCACACACTTACACAAGCCAGTTCTGATCTAGTTCTCTCATCAGTAGTTCATCCCTCCACTCAGGTTTTTAATTTTATCCTGATTTTTCTTCCTTATATATATTTTATTCTTTTAAAAATTTTGTTTTTATTGATTTCAGAGGAAAAGGAAAATGAAGAGAGATAGAAACATCAATGATGAGAAAAAACTCATTAACCAGCAGCCTTCTGTACACCTCATTTAGGGATCAAGCCTGTAACCCGGGCATGTGTCCTGATCAGGAATCAAACTGAACCTTGATTTCCTGGTTCATCTGTCAATGCTCCACTCTGTTCCCCTTTCCCTTTTCACTGAACCCCAACATTTTTAAAAATATATATATATATTATTGATCTTTCCTAGAGAGGAAGAGAGAGGGATAGAGAGTCAGAAACATCGATGAGAGAGAATCATCGATCAGCTGCCTCTTGCACACCCCCTACTGGCGATGTGCCTGCAACCAAGGTACATGCCCTTGACCGGAATCGAACCCGGGACCTTTCAGTCCGCAGGCCGATGCTCTATCCACTGAGCCAAACTGGTCCCGTGAACCCCAACATTTTCAACAAGATATTCTAATTCTTCAGGGTTTTAACATAAAAAGACTTCGGAACTCTTAAGATTACAAAATATTTTAATCAGAGTCTCTGCAATCTTGATGCCTGGAAATGCTGCAAAAAATAAATATGGCAGCAAAGATGTGACTGAAACAAAAACAAAAATATCATAGAGGTTAGCCGCCAGCCTTCTGCAAATTTCTTTGGCTCCTGAGGAAACCCCAGTGAGAGCCCAGGGTTCAAGGTGAAGTCCTACTGGGCTCTGTCTGTACCATTGTGTGTGCTTCACATGACCTTAACGTGTACCCAGGGCTTTGTTTTGTAGGTGGTGTTGGTTTTTAAAAAAAATCTATTTTGAGATCTATAAGTGTCAGAGGCAAGCTTCTCAGCCAGGACTTGACCCTTCTGGGTTAGGGGGATTGGAAGGACACGCGGGTACAAGCAGGCAATTGGGACATGACACACAGGAGTCCGGTCAGTGGCTCCTCACATACATGCCCAAACACGCTCAAAGAAAAAAGGTTTTTGCCAAATAGAAACATCAGTATTTTGGCTACAGACAGGCAGGTGGCGGCTGTGTATTGCTTAATGCATCCTTGCCTTGCACCTGCATATAGTGACTCAACTGTGAGCACTTTGATTAGGATTCTCACCCTCAGAGTGGCCTTGACCATCGGGAGTACTCTACAAGAGGCCCCATAGTGTGTAACATAATTTTTCTTTTCTTTTCTTTTTCTTTTTTGTTAACACAGAGAGGAAGGAGAGGGAGAGAGAGAGAGAAACATCAATGATTACAAGGAATCATTTTATTTTATTTTTTTAAATATATTTTATTGATTTTTCACAGAGAGGAAGAGAGAGGGATAGAGAGTTAGAAACATCGATGAGAGAGAATCATCGATCAGCTGCCTCTTGCACACCCCCTACCGGGGATGTGCCCGCAACCAAGGTACATGCCCTTGACCGGAATCGAACCCGGGACCTTTCAGTCCGCAGGCCGACGCTCTATCCACTGAGCCAAACCGGTCCCGGCTGATTACAAGGAATCATTGATCAGCAGCGCCCTGCATGACCCCCACTGTGGACTAAACCCGCAACCCAGGCGTGTGCCCTGATGGGAAATTGAACCATGATCTTTTGGTTCATAGGCCAATGCTCAATCACTGAGACATGCAGGCTAGGCATAAGTTACATTTTTGATAAAACATTTCCCTCTCATCTGAATATATTCTCAGTTTTTCAAACACAACATATTTGCTGAGTGAATGAAGGATTAACTTCTGTCTGCCACAGCTGTAGAGACTATCTAACAGCATAGACTCAACACACATATTTGACCAAATTTTACCAATTTAAACAAAATATCTTCATCTTAAACTATTCTCTGATGATATTATCTGATTCTAGGAAAGCAATTGTATTTCAGTCCATTGGTTTTTATTTATTTATTTATTTATTTATTTATTTATTTATTTCATCAAAAATATATGCCCCTGTTACCCCTTTATTATCAGGAGAAATTCTGATATTGCTGTGGCTCATGGTACAGTGGATCGGTCTATGGACTGAAGGGCCCCAAGTTTGATTCCATCAAGGGCACATGCCCAGGTGGAGGCTCAGTCACCAGAGAGGGTCATGCAGCAGGCAACAGATCAATAAATGATTCTCATCCTTGATTTTTCTATCTCCCTCTCCCTCCTCAAAATTAAAAGAAACATAAACCAATTTTGAATGAATTTAAGGATTGAATTGGGAATTGTTAGTTGAATTAAATAAAATCCATATGTTGATAAATAACAGATAGATATGTTAAATATTCATTGCTATTTATTGTTGGCTTAAGTCTGAATATTTTATGATTAAAATGAAGAGATTGAAGGATTTAAATAACTAGTAGTTTCAAACCATTTTTCCATTTCATGTAGATTTATTAATCTTTACATCTATTTCCTGCCCCTCTGCGTGCTTGTGAGTGTGAGAAGGAAAAGAAAGAGTATTAGCCAGGAAGGGTGCTTCCCCCTTGGACAGGGGAGTGGATGTGCCCAGAACCACCTCCTCATAATTGTGTTTCACGAACAAAACAAAACCATTCTCTGTGTTCAAGATCAATGCTTTATTGGAAGGTGAACGGAGAGTCCAATCAGTTCTGACAACAAAGGTAGAGGGTCCCAGGCTTATGAGGGAGATGCAGGCACAGTTGAAAATCTACCCATAATTCTGAGAAGTAAAGACGTTTGTGGAATAACCAGCATGAGGTTAGCTGTCAGTTACTTAGATCCAATGTGGGAGGAAGTCCCTTGTGAGTTGAGATGCTGAGCTGCTGGGCAGGGTCTCAGTAGAAGCCAGAGTATCCGTATCCCCCACAGCAGCACGGGCGCCAGCAGCCACAGCCATACCTTCTGTAGCCACAGCCACAGCCCAGGCCACCAAGGCCACCCCAGCCCCAGCCGGAGCCATAGCCATAGCCAAGGCCACCCCAGCCGTAGCCGAGGCCTCCGTAGTAGCTGCCATAGTAGCTCATGGTGTCAGGGGGAGTGTGTTTCTGTTCAAGATGAGATCCTGAGAGTGAGTGCCAGTGAGTGGGGAGGATGGAGCTTATATACCTGAGCCAGCAGGTGCAGAATCCCGTGACCATTCCTGAGTTTCATTCCAAGAGATTCCTGGCCTTGACGCAGCTCATTAATCTGTGTACTGATGCCAGAGATTCTCATAGTTATGAAAATTTGGAGCCAGCACAGCTCCCTGGTTAGAGCACCCTGTAACCCATAACATTCTTTGTTTCTTTTCTTTAAAATTTATTTATTAAGGTATTACATATTTGTTCCTATTTTCCCATTACGCTCCCAATCCCTGTACTGCTGCCCTCACCCCCTGTTGTCTGTATCCATTGGTTGGGCTCATATGCATGCATATAAGTCCTTTGGTGGCTCTCTCCTCCTTCCCCCAACCCTCCCATACCTTCCCCCTGAGGTTTAATGGTCTGACTGATGCTTCTCTGTCTCTGGATCTGTTTTTGTTTATCAGTTTATGTTGTTCATTATATTCCATAAATGAGTGAGATCATGTGATATTTATCTTTCTCTGACTGGCTTATTTCACTTTGCATAATGCTCTTCGGGTCCATCCATGTTGTTGAAAAAGGTAATTTTTTCTTTTATACCAAAGCGTAGTAATCCATTGTGTAAATGTACCACAGTTTTTAATCCACTATCTGATGATGGGCACTTAGGCTGTTTCTAAATCTTAGCTCTGGTGATTGTGCTGCTATGAACCTAGGGGTGCATATATCCTTTCTGTTGGGTGTTTTTAGTTTGTTGGGATATTGTCTGAGAAATGGGATCATTGGGTCAAATGGGAGTTCTATTTTTAACTTTTTGAGGAAACTTCACACTGTTCTCCAGACAGTGTGTGTGTGTCTAAGGAGAAGCACATCTGCCTCCACGTCACAGAATAAACACTCACTGAACACAACTCTCCATTCCTGAGTGCGTGGCCTTCGTCATGTGGTTGGTGTGTTCTCATTACATATTGTGTCCCTGTAATTTGCATACCATTCTTTGTATTGTCCTATCTTACTTTCACTCAGTTCAAATACTTGGATCCAAGTAAGGATTCTGACTTCTAAGAAATTCCTTTATTGTCAAATGTATTTTTCCCAAGTTGAACACACACATGAGAAAACCATGTTGATTTTACATATCTTCTTGCAAAATACCCTTTTGGTTACTCAACACCAGAAGCTGAGGGTCTGACCACAACAACAAACTCACACGTGTCACCCCAGGCTGAGCACAAAGTTCTATTTAAACATTACCCTCTTTTTCAAAACAGAAACCTGTTATCTGAAAACCTAGGTGATCTTGTCTCCAGCTTTGCAGTTGCTTTTTATTTTCTTTCTCTGTTCTTCCTGGAATCCCATCACCGTCTGTCCCATCCAGCCTCTCTTTACGTCATCATTCTGCTCTCAGTCCCACACGCACTCCCAAGAGCCAGGTCTTCCTCTCTGATCCAGTTCTCCCATCAGCACTTTATCCCTCCACTCAGGTTTTTAATTTTATTTGGATTTTTCTTCCTAATATGTATTTTATTTTTTTTAAGTTTGTTTTTATTGATTTCTGAAGAAAAGGAGCAGGGAGAGAGATACAACATCAATGATGTGAGAAAAATCATTAATCAGCTGTCTCCTGTACACTTCATACTGGAGATCAAGCCTGCTACCCGCGCATGTGCCCTGACCAGGAATTACATTAAACCGTGACCTCCTGGTTCCTAGGTCAATGGCTCACCACTGAGACATACCAGCTGGTTGTGTCCATATATTCTTTACCAGTTCTGTGACTTGCCTCAAATTTCTGTGCATCAATCAGCAAACACTTTTACTTTATCTTTTATTTCAGAATAGTTGGCATGGAACCTGACATTGGTTGTATTAGTCACAATATAATGACTCAGCATGTTTATCCCTCACAATGGCTGCCCCAGTAATGACCTGGCAATCACCTGTCACTGTGCAAACTTCTCACAGCATTACCGACTCTGTGCCCCTTTCCCTTCTCACTCAACTCCCAACATTTTCAACAAGATATTCCAATTCTTTAGGGTTTTAATGTAAAAAGGCTTCTGAACTCTTAATATTATGTAATATTTTAATCAGAGTCTATGCAATCTTGATGTCTAGAAATGCTGCAAAAAGTAAACATGGCAGAAAGGATGTGACTGAGGGAAAAACAGAAATATCACAGTGGTTAGGCACTAGCCTTCTGCGAATTTCTTCAGCTCCTGAGGAAACCTAAGTGAGAGCCCAGGGTTCAAGGTGAAGCCGTACCGGAGTGTGCCCACGCCTGGGGTTGGTCTTTACCATTGTGTGTGTGCTTCCCATGACCTTAACATGTACCCAGGGCTTTGTTTTGTAGATCGTGCTGGGTTTTTTATTCTGTTCTGAGGTTTATAAGAGTCAGAGTCATGGTCCTCAGCTGGGATTTGGACTTTCTTGGTGGGGAAATCAGAAGGCACGAGGGTACAAGTAGACATATGGGACATGCTTTATTACACACAACAGCAGCCACTGCAGGCTGCTCAGTGGCTCCTTACATAATGCTAAAACACACTGAAAGAGGCTTTTTGACAAATAGAAACATCAGTATTTTGGCTACAGAAAGGCACATGGGTGCAATGTATGGCTTAATGCATCCTTGCCTTATGCCTGCACATAGCAACTCAACCTTGAACACTTTGATTAGGATTCCCACACTCAGAGTGACCTTGAACATCCAGAGTATTCTAGACAGAGCCCCATAATAACTAACATATTTTTTCTCCTCTTTTACCTTTCTTTTTCCTCAAAACAGAGAGGAAGGGAGAGGGAGAGAGAGATGGAAACATCAATGATAAGAGGGAATCATTGTTCAGCAGTCCACTGCAGGCCTCACACTGGGGATCCAGCCTGCAACCCAGGCATGTGCCCTGACCAGGAATCAAACCATGATGTCCTCATTCACAGGTCGATGCTCAAGCACTGAGTAATGCAGACTAGGCATAAGTTAGATTTTTGATAATACATTTCCCTCTCAGGTGAATGTACTCACTGTTTTCAAACACAAAAGATTTGCTGAGTGACTGAAGGATTAAATTCTGTCTGCCACAGCTGTAGAAAGTACCTAAGAGCATAGACTCAAGCACACATATTTGACCAAAGTACACCAGTCTAAACAAAATATCCTCATCTTATATTATTCTCTGATGATATTATTTGATTCTGGGAAAGCAATGGTTTTTCAGTCCATGTTTTTTTTTTTTTTGGTTTTTTTTTGGTTTTTTGTTTTTAATCAGAAATATATGCCCTATTTTGCCCCATTTTTATCAGGAGAAATTCAGATTTTGCTGTGTCTAAATGAATAGAGGATCAGTTTGTGGACTCAAAGGTCCTGAGTTCGATTCCGGACAAGGGCACATGCCCAGGTTGCAGGGTCAATCACCAGAGAGGCCATACAGGACATAACCAGTTAATGAATGATTCTTTCTCTTCCTAGATGTTTCTATCTCCCTCTCCCTACGCAATGCTCTCTGAAATTAAAAGAAACATTAACAACATAAACCAATTTTGAATGAATGGAAGGATTGAATTGGGAAACAGCTGAGGTAAATAAAATCTATATGTTGATAAATAAATAGATAAATAAGTTAAATATTCATTGTTCTTTGTTGTTGCCTTAATTATGAATATTTTATGCATTAAGCAGAGATTGAAAGATTTGAAACACTCGACCTTTCAAAACTTTTTTGCATTTCGATGTAGAGTTATTAATCTTTATATCTATGTCTTCCCTCTCTGCATGCTTGTGAGTATGAGAAGGAAAAGAAAGATTGTTAGCCAGAAAGGGTGCTTCCCCCTTGGACAGGGGAGTGGATGTGCCCAGAACCACGTCCTCATAATTGCATTTCATGAACAAAACAAAACCATTCTTTGTGTTCAAGGTCAATGCTTTATTGGAAGGTGAACACACAGTCCAATCAGTTCTGACAGCCAAAGTAGAGGATCCCAGGCTTATGAGGGAGATGCAGGCACAGTTGACAATCTACCCATAATTCTGAGAAGTAAAGACGTTTGTGGAATAACCAGCATGAGGTTAGCTGTCCGGTTACTTAGATCCAATGTGGGAGGAAGTCCCTTGTGAGTTCAGATGCTGAGCTGCTGGGCAGGATCTCAGTAGAAGCCAGAGTATCCATATCCCCCACAGCAGCACGGGCGCCAGCAGCCACAGCCATACCTTCTGTAGCCACAGCCACAGCCCAGGCCACCAAGGCCGCCCCAGCCCCAGCCGGAGCCATAGCCATAGCCAAGGCCACCCCAGCCGTAGCCGAGGCCTCCATAGTAGCTGCCATAGTAGCTCATGGTGTCAGGGGGAGTGTGTTTCTGTTCAAGATGAGATCCTGAGAGTGAATGCCAGTGAGTGGGGAGGAGGGAGCTTATATACCTGAGCCAGTAGGTGCTGAGTCACGTGACCATTCCTGGGTTTCATTCCAAGAGATTCATGGCCGTGAGGCAGCTCGTTAATCTGTTTGCTGACGCAAGAGATGCTCATATTTGTGAAAATTTGGAGCCGGCACAGCTGCCTGGTTAGAGCCCCTGGAACCTATGACAGTCTGAGTGTCTAAGGAGAAGCACATCTGCCTCCACGTCACAGAATAAACACTCACTGAACACAACTCTCCATTCCTAAGTGCGTGGCCTTCGTCATGTTGGTTGGCGTGTTCTCATTACATATTGTGTCCTTGTAATTTGCATATCATTCTTTGGATTGTCCTATCTTTCATCTCAGTCCAAATTCTGGGATCTAATTTAAGATTCTTACACCTATGAAGTTCCTTAATTGTCAAATGTATTTCTCTCAAGTTGAACACACCCATTAGAAAACCATGTTGATTTCACATATCTTCTTGCAAAATACCCTTTGGGTTACTCAACACAGTGCAGAGCCTTTCAGAAGCTGAGGGTCTGACACAACAACAAACTCACACGTGTCACCCCAGGCTGAACACCCATTCACAAAGTTCTCTTTAAGCATTACCCTCTTTTTCAAAACAGAAACCTGTTATCTGAAAACATAGGTGATCTTGTCTCTGCTTTCCAGTTACTTTTATTTTCTTTCTGTATTCTTCCTGGAATCCCACCATACTCTGTCCCATCCAGCCTGTCTTTATGTCATCATTCTGCTCTCAGTCCCACAAACACTCACATGAACGGGGTCTTCCTCTCTGATCCAGTTTTCACATCAATACGTCATCCCTCCTCTCAGGTTTTTAATTTTACCCTCAGTTTTCCTCCTTATATGTATTTTATTCTTTTTAAAAATTTGTTTTTATTGATTTCAGAGGTAAAAGAGGAAGGAGAGTGATAAAAAACATCAATAATGAGAGAAAAATCATTAATCAGCTGCCTCCAGCAGGACAAGTATTGTGGATCTAGCATGCAACCTGGACATGTGACCAGGAATCAAACTGAACCATAAATTATTGGTTCAAAAGTCAATGGTTAACCACTGAGATGTACCAGCCAGTTGTGTCCATATATTCTTTACCAATCCTCTGTGTCCTTCTTGTTATCTTCTGTTCTGCAATCAGCAATCACTCCTATTTTATACTAGAAGCCTGGAGCATGAAATTTGTGCATGGGGACTGGGGATGCTTCAGTCTAGCCTGCCTACTCTCACAGTCCGGGAGCCATCTGTGGATGTCCTACTGACAGCTTAGGCCTGCTCCCCTAGGTAAGCGGGCCTAAGCCCCTGTTGGGCCTCCCTCTGGAGGAGGTGAGCAGCTGATCAGATAAAGGCGACACCCCAGTGACCCTGCTGCTGCTGCCACTGCCAGCCACAGCAGCCGGCAAGTGTTTTCATCAACACAGACTCCTGTCCCTTCTCCACGAAAAAATGGCAATTTCCTTTAGGCATTTTCAAGATGTGTCTTTCATAGGATATGACATTTTTCTTTCTTTTTATTCCTCACCTGAGGACATTTTCCCATTGATTTTTAGAGAGCATGGAAGAGAGAGGGAAAGACAGAGTGAAACATCAGTGAGAGAGGGACACTTTGATTGGTTGCCTCTTGCTTGAGCCCTGAGCTGGGCCCTGGACAGGGAGGAGCCTGTAAATTAGGTAAATGCCCTTGATCACAATTGAACTCAGACCCTGCGGTCGGCAGGCCGAGGCTCTACCCACTGGGCATAACAGGCTAGGGTAGGATATGACATTTCTTAGCCCTGCAGCAGCAGACCTTCGTTTTTCCTCCAGGAGTGCAGTGAAAAAACCCTAGCTCACCTTCTTGGATTCTTATTACCCAAGTTACCAAGAACACAGAGAGAGGCAGCGTACAGGGAGCTCAGCCAATGAGCGGCCAGAAAAGAGATTTCCTCAGCAGCTCACGCACAGAGACAGGAAGCTGATTCCTCGGGCTGGAGCAGGCCCCCCTGGTCTTTCTCCGTCTCTGCTCTGGGCCTCACTGCACTCAGCCTCCTCCTGACTAGTAGAGACTGTTATGGCATTATAGCTAATTTGCATATTACCTAATATATGTGTGTATATATATGTATATTTTATTATAGAATAGTTGGCATACAATCTGACATTGGTTGTATTAGTCACAATATAATGACTCAGCATGTTTATCCCTCACAATGGCCGCCCCAGTAATGAGCTGGCAATCACCTGTCACTGTGCAAACTTCTCACAGCATTACCGACTCTGTGCTCCTGTCTCTTTTCACTCAACCCCAAACATTTTCAATAAGACATTCTAATTCTTCAGGTTTTAAATTAAAAAGACTTTTGAACTCTTAGGATTATATGGTATTTTACCATATTTTCTGGCGTATAAGACGACTTTTGAAACGAAAAAAAGTCAACCGAAAATTGGGGGTCGTCTTATACGCCGAGTATATCCCGAAAAACACTTGGATATGCTGCTAAACGAATTATCCAACTCGATCCCGCACCAATCACTGCAAGGCTGCTCGGACTGCCTCTCTAACTCAGCCAATCCAAGCAGGCTTTTTATGCATGCAAATTATACATGTTCTGTACCCGAAGCTACACTGTGTTCTAGTAAAAAGCCTGCTCAGATTGGCCAGAGTCAGAGAGGCGGTCTATTAAAAAAAGAACTGGTGTTGCCTCAGAAGTGGGGGGTAGTCTTATATAGGGAATATAGGCCTAAACCTATGTTTTAACTGTAAAATTAGGGGGTCGTCTTATACGCCGGAAAATACGGTGATCAAAGTCTCCTGAAATATTGATGCCTAGAAATGTTGCAATAAATAAACATGGCAGCGAGGATGTGACTGAGACAAAAACAGAAATATCATAGAGGTTAGCTGCCAGCCTTCTGCAAATTTCCCCAGCTCCTGAGGAAACCCAGTGAGAGCCCAGGGTTCAAGGTGAAGGGCTACTGTAGTGTGCCCACACCTGGGGCTTGGTATTTACCATTGTGTATGCTTCCCATGACCTTAACATGTACCCAGGGCTTTTTATTGTTGTGGTGCTGGTTTTTGTTTGTTCTGTTCTGAGGTTTATAAGTGTCAGAGGCAAGCTCCTCAGTCTGGACTTGACCCTTCTGAGTGAGAGAATTGGAAGAACACCAGATTACAAGCAGACATATGGGACATGCTTTATTACACACAACAGCAGCCACTGGTCAGTGGCTTTTTACATACATACCCAAACACACTCAAAGAAAATAGGTTTTTGCCAAATAGAAACATCAGTATTTTAGTGCAGAAAGGTACTTGGGTGCAATGTATGGCTTGCTGCGACATTGCCTTGCTCCTGCACATAGCAACTCAACCTTGAACACTTTGATTAGAATTCCCACACTCAGAGTGGCCTTGAACACCCAGGTTCTCTAGACAAGGCCCTACAAGGAGTAACATTTTTTTTCTTTTCTTTCTCTCTCTCTCTCTCTCTCTCTCTCTCTCTCTCTCTCTCTCTCTCTAATACAGAGAGGAAGGGAGAGGGATAGAGATAGAAACATCAGTGATGAGATGGAATCATTGTTCAGCAGTCCACTGCAGGCCTCACACTGGGGATCCAGCCTTCATCCCAGGCGTGTGCCCTCATCATGAATTGAACCCTGACCTCCTGGTTCATAGGTCAATGCTCAAGCACTGAGTCATGCATTCCAGGCATAAGTTAGATTTTTGATAATACATTTCCCTCTCCTGTGAATGTACTCACTGTTTTCAAACACAACAGATTTGCTGAGTGACTGAAGGATTAAATTCTGTCTGCCACAGCTGTAGAGAGAAACTAACAGCATAGACTCAAGCACACATATTTGACCAAAGTACACCAGTCTAAACAAAATATCTTCATCTTATATTATTCTCTGACGATATTATTTGATCCTAGGAAAGCATTGGTATTTCAGTCAATCTGTTTTATATTTCATAAAAAATATATGCCCTGTGTTGCCCCATTTTTATCAGGAGAAATTCAGATCTTGCTGCATCTCAGTGGATAGAGGATCGGTCCTATGGACTCAAGGGTCCTGAATTCGATTCCAGCCAAGGGCACATGCCCAGGTTGGAGGCTCCATCACCAGAGGGGGCCATGAAGGAGACAACCAATCAATGAATGATTCTCTCTCATCCTTGATGTTTCTATCTCTTTCTCCTTCCTCCTTGCTCTGTGAAATTAAAAGCAAAATTGAAAACATAAACCAATTTTGAATGAATGGAAGGATTGAATTGTGCAATATTAGTAGAGGTAAATAAGATCTGTATGTTGATAAATAGATAGGTATGTTAAATATTCATTGTTCTTTGTTGTTGCCTTACATCTGAATATTTTATGAATAAAATTGAGGTTGAAAAATTTAAATCACTAGACCTTTAAAAAATGTTTGGCATTTAAGAGGAGGCTTATTAATCTTTATATTTGTATCTGGCCTCTCTGCATGCTTGTGAGTGTGAGAAGGAAAAGAAAGATTGTTAGCCAGGAAGGGCGCTTCCCCCTTGGACAGGGGAGTGGATGTGCCCAGAACCACGTCCTCATAATGGCGTTTCATGAACAAAACAAAACCATTCTCTGTGTTCAAGTTCAATGCTTTAATGGAAGGTGAACAGACAATCCAATCAGTTCTGACAGCAAAGGTAGAGGATCCCAGGCTTATGAGGGACATGCAGGAACATTTGAAAATCTACCCATAATTCTGAGAAGTAAAGACATTTATGGAAGAACCCAGCATGAGGTCAGCTGTCCGGTTACTTAGATCCAATGTGGGAGGAAGTCCCTTGTGAGCTCAGATGCTGAGCTGCTGGGCAGGGTCTCAGTAGAAGCCAGAGTATCCGTATCCCCCACAGCAGCACCGACGCCAGCAGCCACAGCCATACCTTCTGTAGCCACAGCCACAGCCCAGGCCACCAAGGCCGCCCCAGCCCCAGCCGGAGCCATAGCCAGAGCCAAGGCCACCCCAGCCGTAGCCGAGGCCTCCGTAGTAGCTGCCATAGTAGCTCATGGTGTCAGGGGGAGTATGTTTCTGTTCAAGATGAGATCCTGAGAGTGAGTGCCAGCGAGAGGGGAGGAGGGAGCTTATATACCTGGGCCAGCAGGTGTCGGATCACATGTAGCCTGTCTTGTGTTATTTTTATTGTTATTGCATCTGCATAACAAAGTCATTAATTCTCCCTGCCCTCACTCAGGAGGGCCCGCCCACTCAGTAAAATGTCTGAAATGTCTTCGTAGTTGAGGTAGCGTGGCCCTTCAAGGTCGTTTTATCACTTGATCAGCTCACCATGGTCCACACGTTACACATATGTCAGATCAGTGTCTCTCACGCCTCGGGGGAGCTGTGGGGAGGTCGTTGAGAAGGAATCCATGTTTTCAAATGTGGGCATGCCAGACAGGGACAGTCTTCACGCCCCGCCTGCCAGTCCCACCCGGTCCGTGTCTCATTAAAAGCTCCTTCCACCTGGTGTCTTAGCTGCTGCGCTTCCTCTAGTTGCTGTCAGTCACTTAAATTAAATCGAAGAAACAGGTCAGATGCACAGCTCTGTGCGTTACTTCTTCTTTCACAGTGCCTTCCTCTCCGTTTGGAAAGAGGGCTCCATCTTGTTCAGAGAGGGGAGCAGGCCCTGGAGGGACAGTGAGAAACCACGGATGCCCGTGAGCTCCAGCGGAACCCAAGGAGGGAGCCCAAGACCTGCTTCCTTTCCTCTCAGAACAGTGACCGTTATAATGGGACACTTTCCACTCTTCACTCTGCTGTGCGGAATGGAAACCATTATTGTTTGTTACAACCGATAGCCAGTATTGGTACATAATGATTACATAAGTCCATTGGTTATGACTTCTTTTAAATATATTTTTATTGATTTCAGAGAGGAAAGTGAAGAAGAGAGAGAGAGATAGAAGCATCAATGATGAGAGAGAATCACTGATTGGCTGCCTCCTGCACGCCCCACTCTGGGGATCAAGCCTGCAACCCGGGCCTATGCCCTGACCAGGAATTGAACCGTGACCTCCTGGTTCACAGGTCAACGCTCAACCTCGGAGCTGCACCAGCCAGGGGGTTGTGTACTGTTTGGTCTTCGTGTTGTTCCACGGGCTTCTTTGCACATTTCATCTCAATAACGTTGTTCTGAGACACAGAGCCGATGGCCGTGGCCAGGCCTGCCGTCCAGAGGACGGGAAAGGCTGATCAGAGCTCGTCCTCCACATCGGCGCCCTCCTCCGGGACAAGTCCCTCCCAGGGCGGCCTCGAGGCTGCCACCCTCCCCTGGGTCTCTCCGCCACTGCCGCCTCCCCTCTCCCCCACATCTCTCACACGCTGTGTGATCTCCCCTTCTACATAAAACGGCTTCGTCTCCTGAGCCGTGTAAAGAGCACAGGGAGGCTCAGCCGGAAGCACAGAGATTCCCACACACCCACCGTGGCACCTCCCCCTGTTGTGAAGCACAGAGACCCGTCCGGCTCAGGAGTCGTAATGAACGCACCCACGTGGTCACTGCGGGAATCGGAGCCACAGAGTGGGACTGGCAGGCAGGGAGTGAAGACCGTCCCTGTCTGGCATGCCAACGTTTGAACACATGGCATTCCTTCTCTGGACCTCATGCAACAAGCTCCCCGGGGCTCGGCGAGGCGTGAGGGACACTAAGGTGACATACATGTAACGTGTGGACCATGGTGAGCTGATCAAGTGATAAAACGTCCTTGAAGGGCCACGCTACCTCAACTACAAAGACATTTCAGACATTTTACTGAGTGGGCGGCCCCTCCCTGAGTGAGGGCAGGGAGAATTAATGACTTCGTTATGCAGATGCAATAACAATAAAAATAACACAAGATGGGCTACACATGACTCAGCACCTGCTGGCCCAGGTATATAAGCTCCCTCCTCCCTACTCACTGGCACTCACTCTCAGGATCTCATCTTGAACAGAAACACACTCCCCCTGACACCATGAGCTACTATGGCAGCTACTACGGAGGCCTCGGCTACGGCTGGGGTGGCCTTGGCTATGGCTATGGCTCCGGCTGGGGCTGGGGTGGCCTTGGTGGCCTGGGCTGTGGCTGTGGCTACAGGAGGTATGGCTGTGGCTGCTGGCGCCCGTGCTGCTGTGGGGGATACGGATACTCTGGCTTCTACTGAGACCCTGCCCAGCAGCTCAGCATCTCAACTCACAAGGGACTTCCTCCCACATTGGATCTAAGTAACCAGACAGCTAACCTCATGCTGGTTATTCCATAAATGTCTTTACTTCTCAGAATTATGGGTAGATTTTCAACTGTGCCTGCATCTTCCTCATAAGCCTGGGATCCTCTACCTTTGCTGTCAGAACTGATTGGACTGTGTGCTCACCTTCCAATAAAGCATTGACCTTGAACACAAAGATTGGTTGTTGGTTTATTCATGAAACACAATAATGAGGACGTGGTTCTGGGCTCATCCCCTCCACTGTTCAAGGGGGAAGACATCTTCTTGGCTAAAAATCATTTTTCTTCCACATTCACAAGCATGCTGAGAGGTAGAAAAATAGATATAAAGATTAATAAGTCTACTCTGAAAGGAAAAACATGGTTTTGAAATGTTAGTGGCTTTATATTTATCCATATCTTCTATTTAGATAGTATTCAGATTTAAGTCAACAAGAGAAAGCAAGACAATGTTACAGCATATATTTTCTTATCAAACTTGTGTTTTCTGTAACTACTATTTCTCAACTCAGTCCTCCCATTTGTTCAAGTGATAACAGAACCGGGTTTATCACGGGCTGATGGTGGAAGCTACCCGTCTGCACACGAGTCTTGTTCTGTGAAATCTCACCTGGTGGGTCGGGCTCTGAGAACATGATCTCAGTCAACTTTGTCATCAAGCAGCTGATCCAGAAGCCAACCATGTATTGGGGTGAATTTCTTCCATATGAGGTCTTTGAACTCCAACATTTTAACTGAACATGTCTGTTCCCTTTCCTATGCTCTCACTGTGTCTCGCTGGCATCCTTCCTCACCACCATCACCATACTGAGGCATTAGATTCAATCCCATCAAGGAAAGAAATAGCAAGAGGTACTTGTGAGCTTGTTTATGTCTTAACTGAGACTGATGAAAAACACAGCTGAAAGCTCTCTTAGAAATCTGGATTTCAGTGAAATCTGAATTCCCCTGATAAAATGAGCAGGAACAGATATTGATACAATCTCTCTATATAAAAGGCTAATATGCAAAGTGTCCCCTTGGGAGTTTGACCAGGAGTTCGATCGTTCGCTATGATGTGTGCTGAACACTAAGGGGCGATGCCAAATAAAAGAAGGTCCTGGCCAGCAGCTGGAAGGCCCTGATCGGCCCTGATTGCTGGCCAGGCCTAGGGATCTTACCTGTGCACAAATTTCGTGCACCAGGCATCTAGTTTTTTGGGTGTTTTTGTTTTTTTTAAATAAATCTTTATTCAGATTATTACAGGTGTTCCTCTCCTCCCTCCTTAGCTCCCCTTCACCTGATTCCCAACCCCACCCCACACCCTTACCCCCACCACTTCATCCATAGTTGTAAGATTTTTGTCCAATCTCTTCACACACCTCTCAGACCCCTGTGAATTGTTAGTCCAATCCCTTTTTATGTCCCTGATTCTATTATATTCACCAGTCCATTTTGTTCTTCAGACTTTTTTTAAATTCTCTTGATTTTTAGATTCGCTTGTTGGTAGGTATGTATTTGATGCCTTTTTGTTGTTCATAATTTTTTACCTTTACCTTTTTCTTCTTCTTCCTCTTATTAAAGAATACCCTTCAACATTTCATGTAATCCTGCTTTGGTATTGAGGAACTCCTTTAATTTTTTCTTGTCTGTGAAGTTCTTTTTCTGACCTTCAGTTCTGAATGATAGCTTTGCTGGGTAGAGTAATCTTAGTTGTAGGTTCTTGTTGTTCATCATTTTGAATATTTCTTGCCACTACCTTCTGGCCTGCATAGTTTCTGTTGAAAAATCAGCTGACAGTTGTATGGGTACTCCCTTGTAGGTAACTAGTTGTTTTTCTCTTGCTGCTTGTAAGATTTTCTCTTTGTCTTTTCTCTTGGCATTTTAATTATGATGTGTTTTGGTGTGTTCCTCTTTGGATTCCTTCTGTTTGGGGTCCTATGCACTTCCTGAACTTGTAGGTCTATTTCTTTCACCAGGTAGGGAAAGTTTTCTATCATTATTTCTTCCATTAAGCCTTCAATATTCTGCTTGCTCTCTTCTCCTGGCACCCCAAAAATCTGGATGTTGGTACACTTTAAGCCATCCCGGAGGCTCCTTACACTATCCTCACACTTTTGGATTCTTCTTTCTTTTTGCCTCTCTGGTTGGGTGATTTTTGCTTTTTTATATTCCAGATCTTTGCTTTGATTCTTGGTGTATGTTGATCTATAGTTGAGTTTCTGTATATTCTTTATTTCAGACTTTGTATGCTTAAATTCTGACTGGTCCTTTTCCTTTTTTTTTTTTTGTTTTTTTTTGTTGTTGTTGTTGTTGTTGTTGTTGTTGTTGTATTCTCATTAAGGTTCTTGAAGGTCTCACCAAGCTTCTTGGAGGTCTCATCAAGTTTCCCAAAGGTTTTTAGAAGATTCTTGAGTAACCTTATAAATGTGATTCTGAACTCTGTGTCATCCAGTAGTTTACTCTCCTCCATCTCTCCCATTCGTGTCATGCTTCTGTGTCTCCTCATTTTGGCAGCCTCCCTGTGTTGATGGAGTGGCTTTGTGTGGTCGGTGACCTATAGCTCAGCTCCCCCGATCACCTGAGGTAATCTCTTTTGCTATATCCCTTTGTAGGCTTAATGCACAGTCTTGGTGTAATTAAGCCTTGATTGCTGTTGGTACACTGAGAGGAGTTGACCTCCAGGCCAATTGTCTGTGAGGATCTGCTGTGTCTACAAAGGAGGAACTGCTGCGCTGGAGACACACCTTGTTTCAGTGGGGCTTTGGTGCTCACTGAGACCATCTCCTGAATGTGTCACTTATGGGTGTGAGGGATTGAAACTGAGCACTAGAACTCTGGTTTCTGGGTCTCAATGAGGTGCAGTTAAGCTACTGTCTGAAGCCAGTACTGTCACAGGAGCTACAGCGTGAACCACAGTCCTGTCCTCCTTGGATCTGTTTGCCCCAGGTTGCAATTTTGCTAAACTGCAACAGAGAGCGCCATTCATTGCAAAGTCCGCTGCTTGGAGCTTGGATGTGTTGTGAGGGGTGGAGTCTCAGGGCGGAGTCTCAGGGCATCACTAGGCTGGGGCGTGGCCAACAGCTATGGGGGCGGTCCACCGCCTCTCCTCCGATGGCTTCCTTGTCTCCCGGCCTCTCGCACCACAGCACAGCAAACAATCTCAGCTCTGCAAGCAAGCCAGCCTCACTTTCTGACCTGATGGCAGTCTAGCCTCTCCCCAGAAACTGGATTTCAGAGAGATCGGGCGCTTGTCTCTCTTCAGGTTGAAGAAAGCACCGCCCTCCATGCACTAGGATCCGCCGCCAGTCCTTATCGCATCCTCACACCCCACCTCCGTTTTTCAGTGCTTGTGCCCTGGATTCTCCTCTTTCTCTTTCAGTTTAGATGGAGGGCTTCCTCTAAACCAGCTTTCATTTGGTTTTTGGAAGATAGACGTTTGTTTTATAGTTTTTTTTTTAACTTGTGCCCTGCGGCCCTTTAGGAGTGTTTACCGACAACGTCATCTTCGTTCTCAGGCCTCTAGTTTTTTTAATAAATGTAAAGAAATACCAGTGGTGTTTTTTAAAAATCAAGGGATATATTCAGGTAGTAACATAAAATTAAGGTATTTTGATAAGTTGGTCAAATTTGGTCAGATACGTTGGCTGAGTGCAGGGGCCGGATGACAGATGTGGCGTGGGCGGCCAGGGCCGCGATGCCTGGGCTCACTCCGCAGAAAACCCAGGACCTGCCTCCGTGGCCTGTGTTGGCCTTGGTGGTGGGTGAGAAGCAGAGCCCGACTTGGACTCTTAGGGTGATTCCTCCCTTCGTGCAGCCAAACGGAGAACCGATCTCCAAAGTCTGCTCTACTCAGCTCCCGGACGTAACTGACCACAGAGACGTGACAGGGACTTCCTTTCCCTGGCGGAATGGCCGGTCCCTAACACTTCCTGTTTGAGGCATGCTATCACCTCTCACTTCATGGTTGTGCTCATTTTGTCTCAGTGAAGAAGAAAAACTATGCATTTATGACAGAAGTGCCCTCATTCCACAAAAAGCTGCCATTTGGCCAGTAGAAATATATATGTTCATGATGTCATACACCAGCAGAGGATCTGAATGCCATCATCAACTTACTATTTTCTGGGAGAAAGCTCTCAAAAACAGGATGACAAAGAAAGAATTGTTGGAATCTTTCAGCTCATTGAATTAAGAGTAAAAAGAAATATTCATTTCTTAGCTTTCAAAAATAAATAGTATCTAAAAGATATCATAATTATTCTATTTCTTGATGAAAAATAATAAAAATATTAAATTCATATATTTGACAACCTTTTGTTCTTAATCTCATATATCTATGC
The DNA here is from genome assembly GCF_964339955.1 of Pipistrellus hanaki. Classification (NCBI taxonomy): domain Eukaryota; kingdom Metazoa; phylum Chordata; class Mammalia; order Chiroptera; family Vespertilionidae; genus Pipistrellus; species Pipistrellus hanaki. The sequence continues at coordinate 141,884 of NW_028182274.1, read as the reverse complement.
TAATTTTCTATGTAGGTATAGGTATGTATGAATATTTCTATATGTGTATTTCTATCAGAGTGATATGCAGGTATATGTGTGTGTATATATCTCACTGTGATACATAGATTACTATTTTTTTGTCTTTGAAAATACATATATAATCATGGTATATTTCACTATTGGGCTTCAAAAATTATTTTTAATCTATTGGTTGCTATTTCATGCGGACACAGCTATTTGCATCAGAAACAATAAGTCATCACAGTTAAGCAATCTAGCAAACTATTCATGAGATTCTTCAATGTGTCAGACTTACTGGTGATTGCTCAGCTTCAAAGTGACTCATCGGGAGTGAAAACTGCTGCCTTGTTTTTCTTTTTCAGGATGAGAAGTGAAGATGGAAAACATTTTCATAAAGGATAATAGAGAGTTAACAAAGGATTAAATATTCTTTAAATCTTGAAAGCCTTTTAGTCCAAAATCTGTCTTAGAGACTTCCTACACGCTGGGGAAGAATTCACTTTTCTGTTCATTCCACAAGTATGTTCTGTGCAGAGGAATGTGAACACATTCCAGTGGGAAACGTATCATCAAAAAATATCACTTATAAACCTCAAGACAAAAAAAATCACTTATATCACAAAAAAAATCATCAAAAAATGTCACTTATAAACCTCAAGCCAAAACAGAACAAACCGCCATCAGCAACCACACAAAGCCCTCAGCTGCATGTTCCCGACACGTAACTGAACTGAGGGGGGCAGAGCCGGGCAGGTGTGGGCACGGTCCAGGCGGTCCAGGGGCGACACGGGGTCTCCTTCTCTCCTCACAGGGAGCAGGCACTGCCCTCGTGCCCTTGCTTCTGCCTGGTCTCCACCGCATCTCCTTCGGGGTGTTCTGAGACTGTCTCAGAGAGAGTGCCGAGGAGTGTGGATGTGTTTTAGATGTAAGCCTTGGTAAGCAAGTGATAGCTTATTAGCAATGTTGGCTGGGTGCCCGGGAGGGAACAGGAGTAGAACACACAGAACTGGGAAAGCGTGGAAGGGCCAGGCTCTCCGGCCACAATGGAAACCGTGAGCAGAGGGATCAGATATGGTCGGGAAGGTGGGAGAGCCAGTCCTGCTGGGGGGGTGGGGAGTGCACAGAGAGAGGCACACGGGGCAGTGGGAGTGCACAGAGGGAGGCACACGGGGCAGTGGGAGTGCACAGAGGGAGGCACACAGGGCAGTGGGAGTGCACAGAGGGAGGCACACAGGGCAGTGGGAGTGCACAGAGGGAGGCACACAGGGCAGTGGGGGTGCACAGAGGGAGGCACACAGGGCAGTGGGGGTGCACAGAGGGAGGCACACGGCGCAGTGGGGGTGCACAGAGGGAGGCACACAGGGCAGTGGGGGTGCACAGAGGGAGGCACACGGGGCAGTGGGAGTGCACAGAGAGAGGCACACAGGGCAGTGGGGGTGCACAGAGGGAGGCACACAGGGCAGTGGGAGTGCACAGAGGTAGGCACACAGGGCAGTGGGGGTGCACAGAGGGAGGCTCACGGGGCAGTGGGGGTGCACAGAGGGAGGCACACGGGGCAGTGGGAGTGCACAGAGGGAGGCACACGGGGCAGTGGGAGTGCACAGAGGGAGGCACACAGGGCAGTGGGAGTGCACAGAGGGAGGCACACAGGGCAGTGGGAGTGCACAGAGGGAGGCACACGGGGCAGTGGGGGTGCACAGAGGGAGGCACACGGGGCAGTGGGGGTGCACAGAGGGAGGCACATGGGGCAGTGGGGGTGCACAGAGGGAGGCACATGAGGCAGTGGGGGTGCACAAAGGGAGGCACACGGGGCAGTGGGGGTGCACAGAGGGAGGCACACAGGGCAGTGGGGTGCACAGTGGGAGGCACATGGGGCAGTGGGGTGCACAGAGGGAGGCACACGGGGCAGTGGGAGTGCACAGAGGGAGGCACACGGGGCAGTGGGAGTGCACAGAGGGAGGCTCACGGGGCAGTGGGGGTGCACAGAGGGAGGCACACAGGGCAGTGGGGGTGCACAGGGCGGTGGGGGAGACAGAGGGCCTGTGGATGATGACAAGAAGGAGAGAAGGAGGAGGAGGAGCCACTAAAGCAGGAGCTAAGATCTGTTTCTATTCTTTTAATATTTGTCTTTAATTGAATTTATTGGGGTGACATTGGTTTGCAAAACCCACAGAGGATTAAAGGGCACAGCTCCACAAAACATCACCAGCTCTGAGCATCGGGCACCCACTGCCCTGCAGTCTCCTTTTCCCTTCCCCCGCAACCCTCTTGTCCACCTCCACCACCACCCCCCTTCCCTCTGTGGGCACCACACGCTGTCTGTGTCCATGTGTCACATTTATGGCTTTTCTGGCCTCATCCTTCCACCTCGTTTCAACCACACCTCCCTCCCCTCTGGCAGTGCCTGTCTGTCCAGCTGCCACTCCTCTGTTTCTGTTTGCTTGTCAGTTCATTTGGTTCATTTGACTGCACATGTGACCTGTCTCTCTCTGACTCGCTCAGTCCAGTGAGTGTGACACGCTCCAGGCCCACGTGTGCTGGCACTAGGGGGCGGCCTTCCTTCTTTTTCTCAGCTGCAGGGTATTCCACAGAGCGGGGGCCCACAGCCTCCCGGCCGCTAGTCTGCCCGGGCACGTGGCTGTTCCAGGGCTCCGCTGGTGAGGGTCACCCGCCGTGAACGTGGGGCCCACAGCATTCTCCGGGGCCCTCAGGGTGCGTCCCCAGAGCGGACTGCGGGGTCACAGGGTCATCCTCCCCTTTTCACTTCTTGAGGAGGCTTCACGCCGTTTCCACGGTGGACCCCACACAGGAACAAACTCCAAATGGATAAGGGACTGAAAGAGAAGTCGCAAAACCGTACAAACCCTAGAAGACAAGGCGGTAAATCTCCGACGTGCTTGCCCACATGCCTCCCAGGGCTAGGAACTATGGGAAAATATAAACAATGGGACAGCCTCACACTGAAAAGCTTCTGGGCAAAGGGAGCCAACAGCAAACTGAGACGGGGGCCCAAACTGAGCGAGGGACAAAGATCTTCGCCAATGACACGTCTGATAGGGGTTTGGTTTCCGAAATCCACACAGACTTTCTCAGCTCAACACCCTGAAGACCAATGACCCAACCGAGGAGAGGGGCAAAGGGCCTGACCGGACACGTCTCCGAAGAGGACCTGCCAGCGAGATGGCCAAGGGACGGATGAGACACTCAAGGTCAAGTCCTCAGAGACGCACATTACAGCCGCAGCAGGCACCACCTCCCGCCTGCAGACCGCTGCCAACCACTGAGGTGTTAGATGAGACATTTCGTTCTGGGAAAGACGGAGTTCAGGTACAGGAAACACTTCTGAAAATGTGCTCAGACTAGCCTTATATGATGGAGTGTGTTCTTGTTTGTTCCGCTTCTGAGACAACGTTTACTGTGCTGTAACCAAACGGGTATTTCACAAGACCAAACTGAATCGTTTACGTGTGTGTGTGTGTGTGTATGAATGTGTGTGTGAGTGTGTGTATGTGAGTGTGTGTGTGTGTGAGTGTGTGTGTGTGTGAATGTGTTTGTGTGTGTGTGTGGTGTGTGTGTGAGTGTGTGTGTGAGTATGTGTGTGAGTGTGTGAGTGTGTGTGTGTATGTGTGTGTGTGAGTGTGTGTGTATGAGTGTGTGTGTGTGAGTGTGTGTGTGTATGTGTGAGTGTGTGAGTGTGTGTGTGAGCGTGTGTGTGAGTGTGTGTGTGTGTATGAATGTGTGTGTGTGAGTATGTGTGTGAGTGTGTGTGTGGGTATGTGTGTGAGTGTGTGTGTGAGTGTGTGTGTGTGTGTTTTCTACTTGAGAAGTGAATTTGACAGTAAACTGGACAGAGTAAAGAATGTGACACTTGGTTGGTGGCTGTGACCCTGCATAGAAGTCAGAATCAATAATCCAAAGAAACGCATGCAATTAGAGACGACAAAGCATTCAGCGAGAGGACCCCATCAAGCTGTGATGATGCCATATGCGTCCCAATGAAAATCTTATTTTAGAGAATTTTTATGCTGTGACGTGGAGGCAGAGGTGCTTCTCCTTAGACACACACACTGTCATGGGGTCCAGGGGCTCTAACCAGGCTGCTGTGCCGGCTCCAAATTTTCACAAATATGAGCATCTCTGGCGTCAGCACACAGATTAACGAGCTGCCTCAGGGACAGGAATCTCTTGGAATGAAACTCAGGAATGGTCACGGGATTCAGCACCTGCTGGCTCGGGTATATAAGCTCCCTCCTCCCCACTCGCTGGCACTCACTCTCAGGATCTCATCTTGAACAGAAACACACTCCCCCTGACACCATGAGCTACTATGGCAGCTACTACGGAGGCCTCGGCTCCGGCTGGGGTGGCCTTGGCTATGGCTATGGCTCCGGCTGGGGCTGGGGTGGCCTTGGTGGCCTGGGCTGTGGCTGTGGCTACAGAAGGTATGGCTGTGGCTGCTGGCGCCCGTGCTGCTGTGGGGGATATGGATACTCTGGCTTCTACTGAGATCCTGCCCAGCAGCTCAGCACCTGAACTCACAAGGGACTTCCTCCCACATTGGATCTAAGTAACCGACAGCTAACCACATGCTGGTTATTCCACAAACGTCTTTACTTCTCAGAATTATGGGTAGATTTTCTCCTGTGCCTGCATCTCCCTCATAAGCCTAGGACCCTCTACCTTTGCTGTCAGAACTGTGTGTTCACCTTCCAATAAAGCATTGACCTTGAACACAAGAATGGTTTTGTTTTGTTCATGAGACACAATTATGAGTAGTATGTGGTTCTGGGCACATCCACTCGCCTGTCCAAGGGGGAAGCGATCTCACCATCCCCAGTTTCTGGGCTTTGTCTCCTGGGAGGCTGACTCATCAAGAAAGCACGGAAAGGTCCCCCTCTACCTCCCCTTTCCCTCCACCCCCATGCTCCGTCCTCCTGCCTCAGCGCCCACCCTGCTCTGGGGGCGCCTGGCCCGCACAGTGATGGGGAGAGAACTCGGGGAGCTGAGTGGGCGATTGGGAGGGGGCTCTGCAGGGACCCAGGTCCGTGTGGGAGGGACGCTCCTCACCTCCAGCACAGCCTGCCTCTCAGGCTCTGGGTCTGAGGATGAACTCACTCCGACCAGGAAATGGGAGTGAGTGTCACTCCTTCCCTCACAGTCTTCGCTGCGACATGTGAATCTCATCATCACCTGTGTGAGTTCTTCTATGTCTGACATTGACCAACGTATCTATTTCATGTGACTGTTGCCCTCCTCCTTTTCACTTTCTTCTCTTCTTTCTCTTCTTCCTCCCCTTCCCCTCCTCCTCTTCCCCCTCCCCTCCTCCCCCCCTCTTCTTCCTTTCATTTTCTTCTTTCCTTTCCCTTCTTGCTTTATTGGAAGATGAATAGACAGTCCAATCAGTTCTGCCCCTATCTTTCTCCTCCTTCTCTTCCTCCTCCTCCTCCTCCTTCTCTTCCTCTTTCTTCCCTCATCCTTTTCCTCTTCCTTCTTCTTTGCATTTTCTTCTCTCCTTTCCCTTCTTCCTCCCCCTCCCCTATCTTCCTCCTCCTTCTCCTTCTTTCCCTCCCCCATCCTCTACTTCCCCCTTCTCCTCCTCCCATTCCTCCCCTTCTTCTTTCCTCTCCTCCTCCCCCTCCTACTCACTGTTACCACTCCTTTCTTCCCACCCAGACACAGGATTTAGGGTTGAAGGGTAAAGGCTCTGTGATAATAATCAAGCTTCAGGTTAGTTTTTAAATGTATTATCCCTTGGAAATCATATTGTTAATTTCAAGATAAAATAATAAGAAGAAACTTTAAATTATTTTAGAACACTCAAGAAAATAAATATGAAAGAATTATATCAAAATATTAACAATTGTGAATTCTAGGGAATGGGTGAGAGATGTTCACTGTAATATTTAGTATTTCTTTGTGTTTAAAATATTTCATAAAATAAAAATATATAAAATAAAAAAGCAAAAACCATGTATCCTGTCCCCAAACATATATTATCACTAGTGACCCCGTGCATGGATTCGTGCACATTGAAAAAAAATCCATTAGAATGTGGGTGGTGGGGCGGGACTGGGCGAGATGCGCCAGACACGCCCTGGAGCCAGCCTCCCTTGGTCCCTCCCCAGCGTCTTCGGAGTGAGCAGGGTTTCTCGGCAGGTGAGGTCCCTCAGCCTGGCCTGTGGAGATCAGACTGAAACCAGCTCCGACATCCCCCAAGGGGTGCCCGAGTGCGAGAGGGCGCTCTGCAAAGTTGCTGTCGTACAGGGTGTGGAACACAAGCACACGTGAGCAGTAAACTGGATTTGGGGCAACAGTGACCCAGCAACATCACCCACCGCCTAAGGTGGAAGCGCATGGCCCCACAAGGAATGGGCTCCCTCCTCTCTGGTTTTGGGGTGCGTCCCCCGAGAACCGCTGCTGCCAGGTTACTGTAGCTCAGCAGCTCCTGCGTTGAGCATCTGGCCCCTGGTGGTTAGTGAGCGTCATAGTGACCAGGCGTACGGTTGTACACTTAGCCTTTTACACTCTACTAGAGGCCCGATGCACAAAGATTCGTGCAAGAATAGGCCTTCCTTCCCGTGGCTGCTGGCACCAGCTTCCCTCCGGCCTTCAGGACCCAGGCTGCTTTGCTCCCACCAGCCACCAGGGGCGTGCTCCGTGCAGTTCCGTGGCTGCTCATAGCACTCCCCACCCCTGACGTGTGTCCACTGGGCTGGGGCAGCACGCAGCCCCTCCTGCCCATCTGCACACCTAGCTCCTCCTGAGCTGGTCATGACGCCTGGCTAATTTGCATATTACTGTTTACATATATAGATACATAGATATTGCATTTATGACACCTGATCCGAAAAGAAAGATCAGAATAGTTTTGTCTCTCATATGGAAATTAAGTCCATGATTAACAGTCTCACCAAGAACACCAGTTCTGGGAGCACTGGGAGCAGGTGACCAGCTAGAGGGAGGGTGGGAAAGGGCTTCTGAACACATTGCTGACTGCTGTGATCGTCTCCCAAATGTGAACACTATTTCCCTGTGTTATTAACCCAAATGCTGTTTACTCTCCAACTGGTAGGCAAAGCAGAAAAGAGATTATGGTTATGAGAGCCAAATGAGGACATGATGGAAGGAGGATGGCCCTGATTCCACTCTTGTTTCTGAAGGTCCATGCGAGGGCCCCAATGGGGGCGGGGCTCCAGGTGGCCAGAGGTGTCAGAGCTCCGACCAGTGACCCCACCAAGGAGCACGGAGCCTCTGAAGCACAGGGTTATTCCAGACCCGATCTGACCAAGGTCTCCTGATTGTCAGGGAACCATAACAACCCGGGGAGAGCCTGAGATGAAGCAACACCGACTCTAAAATACACCACATGTTACGCAATGTGCGTGGCTCTGAAGGATGGTGCTTCATCTGGTACGTCCAGCTTTGAAGATGCAGAAATTTCTCCTCATAAAAGAGACGCCATGCGTGTAAGGAACACGCTGACTTGGCAGCAACGCAAGCGAGACCCTTTGATGAGCACGCGGCATCCTCAGAGGTTGGTGTTACGTCAACGAGGGTGACACGGATGACAGCAAACAGGTGGCATGTGCTTCTGCACCTGCTGGCCCAGGTATATAAGCTCCCTCCTCCCCACTCGCTGGCACTCACTCTCAGGATCTCATCTTGAACAGAAACACACTCCCCCTGACACCATGAGCTACTATGGCAGCTACTACGGAGGCCTCGGCTACGGCTGGGGTGGCCTTGGCTATGGCTATGGCTCCGGCTGGGGCTGGGGCGGCCTTGGTGGCCTGGGCTGTGGCTATGGTTATAGGAGCTACAGCTGCTGGCGTCCATGCTGCTATGGGGGATACGGATACTCTGGCTTCTACTGAGATCCTGCCCAGCAGCTCAGCATCTCAACTCACAAGGGACTTCCTCCCACATTGGATCTAAGTAACCGGACAGCTGACCTCATGCTGGTTATTCCACAAACATCTTTACTTCTCAGAATTATGGGTAGATTTTCAACTGTGCCTGCATCTCCCTCATAAGCCTGGGATCCTCTATCTTTGCTGTCAAAACTGATTGGACTGTCTGTTCACCTTCCAATAAAGCATTGAACTTGAACACAAAGATTGGTTGTTGGTTTATTCATGAAACACAATTATGAGGACGTGGTTCTGGGCTCATCCACTCCAGTATCCAAGGGGGAAGCCACCTTCCTGGCTAACAATCTTTCTTTTCCTTCTCACACTCACAAGCACACAGAGAGGCAGGAAATAGATGTAAAGATTAATAAGTCTACACTGAAATGCAAAAAATTTTTGAAAGATCCAGTGATTTAAATCTTTCCATCTCTTGATTTTATTCATAAAATATTCAGATGTAAGGCAACAACAAAGAACAATGATTATTTAACTTACCTATTTATTTATCAATATATAGATTTTATTTACCTCAAGTAACATTTTCCAACTCAATCCTTCCATTCATTCAAAATTGGTTTATGTTTTTAATTTAGCTTTTAATTTCAGAGAGCAAGGAGGAGGGAGAAGGAGATAGAAACATAAAGAATGAGAGAGAATCATTCATTGACTGGTTGTCTCTTGTATGGCCCCTCTGGTGATGGAGCCTGCATGTGCCCTTGTCTGGAATCAAACTTGGAACTTTTTAGTCCACAGACTGATCCTCTATCCATTGAGACACAGCAAGATCTAAATGATAAAAATAGGGCAACACGGGGCATATATTTTTGACAAAATAATAATAAAAAAACCGGATAGACTTAAATACCATTGCTTTCCTAAAATCAAATAATATCATCAGAAAATAATATAAGATGAAGATATTTTGTTTAAATTGGTATATTTTGGTCAAATATGTGTGCTTGAGTCTATGCTGTTAGATACTCCCTACAGCTGTGGCAGACAGAATTTAATCTTTCAGTCACTCAGAAAATCTCTTTTGTTTGAAAAACAGTAAATACATTCAGATGGGAGAGAAATGTATTATCAAAAAATGTAACTTATGCCCAGCCTGTGTGCCTCAGTGCTTGAGCATTGGCCTATGAACCAAGAGGTCGTGGTATGATTTCCGGTCAGGGCACATTCCTGGGTTGCAGGCTCACTCCCCAATGGGGGTCATGATTCCCTCTCATCATTGACGTTTCCATCTCTCTCTCTATCTCTCTTCCTCTCTGTAATAAGGAAGAAGAAGGAGAAAAGAAAAGAAAAAAAAATATGTTACTTACTATGGGGCCCTGTCTAGAATACTCTGGGTGCTCAAGGTCACTCTGAGCATGAGAATCCTAATAAACGTGTTCAAGATTGAGCTGCTATGTGCAGGCATAAGACAAGGATGCATTAAACTATACAGTGAACTAAGTGCCTCTTTGTAGCCAAAATACTGATGTTTCTATTTGGCAAAAAGCCTATTTGTTTGAGTGTGTTTGAGTATGTATGTAAGGAGCCACTGACCAGCCTGCAATGGCTCCTGTTGTGTGTTATAAAGCATGTCCCATACGTCTACTTGTACCCTTGTGTTCTTCCAATGCCCCTCACCCAGAAGGGTCATGATCCAGCTGAGGAGCTTGCCTCTGACATGTATAAGCCTCAAACAAGAAGAAAAAAACCACAGCAATACCCATAAAACAAAGCCCTGGGTACATGTTAAGGTCATGGGAAGCAAACACAATGGTAAAGACCAAGCCCAGGCATGGGTACACTCAGTAGGGCTTCACTCTGACCCCTGGGCTCTCACTCAGGTTTCCTCAGCAGCTGAGGAAATTCGCAGAAGGCTGGCAGCTAACCTCTATTTCTGTTTTTCCCTCAGTCACATCTTTGCTGCCATGTTTATTTTTTGCAGCCATTTCCAGGCATCAAGACTGCAGAAACTCTGATTAAAATATTATATAATCTTAAGAGTTCAGAAGTGTTTTTAATTTAAAGCTCTGAAGAATTGGAATATCTTATTGAAAATGTTTGGGGTTGAGTGAAACGGGAAAGGGGCACAGAGTCGGTAATGTTGTGAGAAGATTGCACAGTGACAGGTGACTGCCAAGTCATTACTGGGGTGGCCATTGTGAGGGATAAACATGCTGAGTCATTATATTGTGACTAATACAACCCATGTCAGATTCCATGCCAACTATTCTGAAATAAAAGATAAAGTGAAAATGTTTGCGGATTGGTGAACAGAAAATAAGGAGCAGGACACGGAGAACTGGTAAAGAATATACGGACACAACCAGCCGGTGTGTCTCAGTGGTTAAGCACTGACCTATGAACCAATAGGTCACAGTTCATAGTGATTCTTGGTCAGGGCAAATGCCCTGCTTGCAGGTTTGATCTCCAGTATGGGGTGTGCAGGAGACAGCCAATTAATGATTTTTCTCTCATCATTGATGTTTCTATCTCTATCCCTCCTCCTTTTTCTCTGAAATCAATAAAAAACAAACTTTAAAAAAGAATAAAATACACTTTAGGAAGAAAAATCAGGCTAAAATTAAAAACCTAAGTAGAGGGATGAAGTGCTGACGAAGAACTGTATCAGAGAGGAACCTGGGCCGTGCGAGTGTGTAAGGACTGAGAGCAGAATGACGACGTAAAGAGACGCTGGATGAGACAGATGATGGTGGGATTCAGGGAAGAACAGAGAAAGAAAATAAAAGGCAACTGCAAAGCTGGAGAAAAGATCTCCTATGTTTTCGGATAACAGGTTTCTGCTTTGAAGAAGAGGGTAATGTTTAAAGAGAACTTTGTGAACGGGGTTCAGCCTGGGGTGACACGTGTGAGTTTGTTGTTGTGGTCAGACCCTCAGCTTCTGAAAGGCACTTCACTGTGTTGAGTGACCAAAGGGTATTTTGCAAGAAGATATGTGAAATCAACATAGTATTCTCATGTGTGTGCTCAACTTGAGAGAAATACATTTGACAATTAAGGAACTTCATAGGTGTCAGATTTTTAAAATAGATCCGAGTATTTGAACTGAGATGAAAGTAAGGAATGATAATTCAAAGAATGATATGCAAATTACAGGGGCACAATATGTAATGAGAACACGCCAGCCAACATGACGAAGGCCATGCACTTAGGAAAGGAGAGTTGTGTTCAGTAAGTGTTTATTCTGTGACGTGGAGGCAGATGTGCTTCTTCTTAGACACACAATGTCATGGGTTCCAGGGGCTCTGACCAGGCAGCTGTGCCGACTCCAAATTTTCACAAATATGAGCATCTCTGGCGTCAGCACACAGATTAACGAGCTGCCTCAGGGACAGGAATCTCTTGGAATGAAACTCAGGAATGGTCACGGGATCCAGCACCTGCTGGCTCAGGTATATAAGCTCCATCCTCCCCACTCGCTGGCACTCACTCTCAGGATCTCATCTTGAACAGAAACACACTCCCCCTGACACCATGAGCTACTATGGCAGCTACTACGGAGGCCTCGGCTACGGCTGGGGTGGCCTTGGCTATGGCTATGGCTCCGGCTGTGGCTGGGGTGGCCTTGGTGGCCTGGGCTGTGGCTGTGGCTACAGAAGGTATGGCTGTGGCTGCTGGCGCCCGTGCTGCTGTGGGGGATACGGATACTCTGGCTTCTACTGAGACCCTGCCCAGCAGCTCAGCACCTGAACTCACAAGGGACTTCCACCCACACTGGATCTAAGTAACCGACCGCTAACCTCATGCTGGTTCTTCCACAAATGCCTTTACTTCTCAGAATTATGGGTAGATTTTCTCCTGTGCCTGCATCTCCCTCATAAGCCTGGGATCCTCTACCTTTGCTGTCAGAATTGATTGGACTGTCTGTTCACCTTCCAATAAAGCATTGACCTTGAACACAAAGAATGGTTTTGTTTTCTTCCCAAAATGCAGTTATGAGGTCGTGGTTCTGGGCACATCCACTCCCCTGTCCAAGGGGGCAGCACTCTTCCTGGCTAACAGTCTTTCTTTTCCTTCTCACACTCACAAGCATGCAGAGAGGCAGGAAATAGATGTAAAGATTAATAAGTCTACACATAATGGAAAAATTTTTTTGAAAAGTCCAATGATTTAAATCTTTCCATCTCTTGATTTTATTCATAAAATATCCTGACTTAAGTCAACACAAATAGCAATGACTATTTAACATATCTATTTATCATTCTATAGGTTTTACATAACTAACATTTCCCAAGTCAATCCTTCCATTATTAAAATCGGTTTATGTTTTTAATTTTGCTTTTAATTTAAGAGAGCAAGGAGGAGGGAGAGGGATATAGAAATATCAAGGATGAGAAAGAATCAGTCATTGATTGGTTGCCTCCTGGATGGCCCATTCTGTTGAGTGAATCTGTAATGTGGACATATGCCCTTGGCTGAAATCCAACTGGGGACCCTTCAGTCCACAGACCCATCCTCTATCCACTGAGCCAAACTAGAGAGGGCAACTCCAATCATTTTTAATCGAATGTGTCTGTTCCCTTTCCTCTGCTCTCACTGTGTCTCACCGGCATCCTTCCTCACCACCATCACCACACTGAGGCATTAGCTTCAATCCCATCCTGGAAAGAAAAAATAAGACATAATTGGGAACCAATTATTATTTAGCTGAAACTGAAACCAAAGAGCTTTCTTAAAAATCTGAATTTCAGCAAGATATGATTTTCTCCTCATAATAAAGGGGCAACATGGGACATATATTTTTGATGAAATAAAGAAAAGCATGGACTGAAATACCATTGCTTGCCTAGAATCAAATAATATCATCAGCGAATAATATGAGATGAATATATTTTGTTTAAATTGGTATAATTTGGTCAAATATGTGTGCTTGAGTCTATGCTGTTAGATACTTCCTACAGCTGTGGCAGACAGAATTTAATCCTTCAATCACTCAGCAAATATGTTGTGTTTGAAAAACAGTGAATACACTGAGAAGGAGGGAAATCTATTATTGAACATGTAACTTATGTTCAACCTGACTGTCTCAGGGGTTGAGCATAGACCTATGAACAAGGACATTATGGTTTGATTCCTGAACCCAGCACATGCCTGGGTTGCAGACTTAATTTCCAATAGGGGTCATGCAGGAGGCTGCTGATCAATGATACCCTCTCATCATTGATGTTTCTCTCTCTCGCCCTTCCCTGTCTCTCTGTATTGAAAAAAAAAGAAAGAAAAAAATATGTTACTTATTATGGGGCCTGGTCTAGAGTACTCTGAATGTTCAGGGTCACTCTGAGTGTGTGAATCCTAATCCAAGTGTTCAAGGTTGAGTTGCTACGTGCAGGCATAAGACAAGGAGCATTAAGCCATACATTGCACCCAAGTTCCTTTCTGTAGCCAAAATACTGATGTATCTATTTGGCAAAAAGCCTCTTTTGTTTGATCATGTTTGGGCATGTATGTAAGGAGCCACTGACCAGCCTGTTATGGCTGCTATTGTGCGTAATAAAGCATGTCCCATATGTCTGCTTGTAACCACATGTCCTTCCAATCACCCTCAACCAGAAGGGTCAAGTCCCAGGTGAGGAGCTTGCCTCTGACACTTATAAACTTCAAAACAGAACAAAAAAACCAGCACCATCTATAAAACAAAGCCCTGGGTACTTGTTAAGGTCATGGGAAGCACACACAATAGTAAAGACCAAGCCTCAGGGTGGGCACACTCCTATAGGTCTTCACCTTGAACCCTGGACTCCCACTCGGGTTTCCTCAGGAGCTGAGGAAAGTTGCTGAATGCTGGTGGCGAACCTCTATCATATTTCTGTTTTTGCCAAAGTCACATCCTCACTTCCTACAGTGGCTGCTGCTGTGTGTAATAAAGCATGTCCCATATGTCTTCTTGTGCCCTCAATATATATCCCTCTTTCCAGGCATTAAGATTGCAGGAGATTCTGCTTAAAATCTACTTATATGTATATATAAAAGCCTAATCTATTTAACGACTGAATGACACATTGACTGGCTGCTATGACCCGCACTGACCCACAGGGGACAGATGATCAACACACAGGATCGGGCTCCCTCCCCTCTGGATTGAGCCTGTGGGCATCAGGCTGAAACCAGGTCTCAGACAACCCTAAGAGGGGTCCCAGATTGCGAGAGGGCACAGGCCAGGATGAGGGACCCCACCAGTGTACGAATCCATGCACCGGGACTCTAGTATTATATAATCTTAAGATTTCAGAAGTCTTTTTAATTTAAAACCCTGAAGAATTAGAATATCTTATTGAAAATGTTTGGGGTTGAGTGAAAGGGAAAGGGGCACAGAGTCAGTAATGTTGTGATAAGTTTGCATAGTGACAGGTGATTGCCAGGTCATTGCTGGGGCGGCCACTGTGAGGGATAAACATGCTGAGTCATTATATTGTGACTAATACAACCCATGTCAGATTCCATGCCAAGTATTCTGAAATAAAAGATACAGTAAAAGTGTTTGTGGGTTGGTGAAAAGAAAGTAATGGGCAGGACACAGAGAATTAATAAAGAATACAGGGAAACAACTGGCCGGTATGTCTCAATGGTTAGCCATAACCAATTAACCAGGAGGTGATGGTTCATATGATTCCTGGTCAAGGCACATGCCTGAGTTGCAGGTTTGACCTCCAGAATGTGGCATGCAAGAGACATCCGATTAATGATATTTTCCCCATCATTGATATTTCTATTTCTTTTCATCCTGCTTTTCCTCTGTAATAAAAAATTTTTTAAAAATAAATTACATATGAGGAAGAAAATTCAGGATAAAATTAAAAACCTAAGTGGAGGGATGAAGTGCTGATGGGAGAATTGGATCAGAGAGGAAGACCTGGCTTCTGCGAGTGTGGGTGGGACTGACAGCAGAATGACGACTTACAGAGAGGCTGGATGAGACAGAGGATGGTGGGATTCCAGGAAGAACAGAGAGAGAAAAGAAAAAGCAACTACAAAGCAGGAGGCAAGTTCTCCCATGTTTTGGGATAACAGGTTTCTGTTTTGAAAAAGAGGGTAATGTTTAAGGAGAATTTTTTGAACGGGTGACACATGTGAGCTTGTTGTTGTGGTCAGACCCTCAGCTTCTGAAAGGCTCTTCACTGTGTTGAGTAACCAAAAGGGTATTTTGCAAGAAGATATGTAAAATCCACATGGTTTTCTCATGTGTGTTTTCAACTTGACAAGAAATTTCATAGGTGTGAGAATCTTAAATTAGATCACAGTATTTGAACTGAGATGAAAATAAGATAGGACAATCCAAAGAATGATATGCTAATGATATGCTAATGATATGCTAATACAAGGACACAATATGTAGTGAGAACACGCCAGCCAACATGATGAAGACCACGCACTTAGGAATGGAGAATTGTGTTCAGTAAGTGTTTATTCTGTGACGTGGAGGCAGATGTGCTTCTCCTTAGACACACACACTGTCATGGGGTCCAGGGGCTCTAACCAGGCAGCTGTGCCAGCTCCAAATTTTCACAAATATGAGCATCTCTGGCATCAGCAAACAGATTAACGAGCTGCCTCAGGGCCATGAATCTCTTAAAATAAAACCCAGGAATGGTCACGTGACTCAGTACCTGCTGGCTCAGGTATATAAGCTCCCTCCTCCCCACTCTCTGGCACTCACTCTCAGGATCTCATCTTGAACAGAAACACACTCCCCCTGACACCATGAGCTACTATGGCAGCTACTACGGAGGCCTCGGCTACGGCTGGGGTGGCCTTGGCTATGGCTATGGCTCCGGCTGGGGCTGGGGCGGCCTTGGTGGCCTGGGCTGTGGCTGTGGCTACAGAAGGTATGGCTGTGGCTGCTGGCGCCCGTGCTGCTGTGGGGGATACGGATACTCTGGCTTCTACTGAGACCCTGCCCAGCAGCTCAGCATCTCAACTCACAAGGGACTTCCTCCCACATTGGATCTAAGTAACTGACAGCTAACCTCATGCTGGTTATTCCACAAACGTCTTTACTTCTCAGAATTATGGGTATATTGTCAACTGTGCCTGCATTTCCATCATAAACCTGGGACCCTCTATCTTTGCTGTCAGAACTGATTGGACTGTCTGTTCACCTTCCAATAAAGCATTGACTTTGAACACAGAGAATGGTTTTGTTTTGTTCATGAAACGCAATTATGAGGACGTGGTTCTGGGCACATCCACTCCCCTGTCCAATGGGGAAGCACCCTTCCTGGCTAACAATCTTTCTTTTCCTTCTCACACTCATAAGCATGCAGAGAGGCAGCAAAAAGATATAAAGATTAATAACTCTACACTGAAATGGAAAAAAAATGTTTGAAAGATCCATTGATTTAAATCCTTCAATCTCTTGATTTTATTCATAAAATATTCTGACTTAAGTCAACACAAATAGCAATGAATATTTAACATATCTATTCATCATTCTATACGTTTTACATAACTAACATTTCCCAAGTCAATCCTTCCATTATTCAAATTGGTTTATGTTTTTAATGTTTCTTTTAATTTCAGAGAGCAAGGAGAAGGTAAAAGGACATAGAAACATCAAGGATGAGAAAGAATCAGTCATTGATTGGTTGCCTCTTAATGGCCCATTCTGTTGAGTGAATCTGTAATTTGGGCATATGCCCTTGACTGAAATCCAACTGGGGACCCTTCAGTCCACAGACCCATCCTCTATCCACTGAGCCAAACTAAAGAGGGCAACTCTAAGCATTTTTAGCTAAACGTGTCTGTTTCCTGTCCTCTGCTCTCACTGTGTCTCACTGGCATCCTTCCTCACCACCATCACCACACTGAGGGATTAGCTTCAATTCCATCTGAGGAAGAAACAATAATACATAATTTTGATCCAGTTATTATTTAGCTGAAACTGAAACCAGAGAGCTTTCTTAATAATCTGAATTTCAACAAGATATGCTTTTCTCCTCAAAATAAAGGAGCAACAGGGGACATATATATTTTTTTAAATATATATTTTATTGATTTTTTACAGAGAGGAAGGGAGAGAGATAGAGAGATAGAAAAGTCGATGAGAGAGAAACATCGACCAGCTGCCTCTTGCACACCCCCTACCAGGGATGTGCCTGCAACCAATGTACATGCCCTTGACCAGAATCGAACCTGGGACCTTTCAGTCCGAAGATGGACGCTCTACCCCTGGGCCAAACCGGTTTCAGCTGGACAAATATATTTGATGAAATAAAGAAAAGCATGGACTGAAATACCATTGTGTTCCTAGAATCAAATAATATCGTAAGAGAATAATATAAGATGAAGATATTTTGTTTAAACTACTGTACTTTAGTCAAATATGTGTGTTTGAGTCTATGCTGTTAGATACTCCCTACAGCTGTGGCAGACAGAACTTAATCTTTCAGTCACTCAGTAAATATGTTTTGTTTGAAAAACAGTGAATACACTGAGATGGGAGGGAAATGCATTATCAAATAAGTAACTTATGTTCAACCTGCGTGCCTCAGGGGTTGAGCACAGACCTATGAACAAGGACATCATGGTTTGATTCCCAAACAGGGCACATGCCTAGGTTGCAGACTGGTTTCCAGTGGGGGTCATGCAGGAGGCTTCTGATCAATGATTCTCTTTCATCATTGATATTTCTCTCCCCCTTCCCTTTCTCTCTGTATTGAAGAAGAAGAAGAAGAAGAAGAAGAAGAAGAAGAAGAAGAAGAAGAAGAAGAAGAAGAAGGAGGAGGAGGAGGAGGAGGAGGAGGAGGGGGAGGAGGAGGAGGAGGAGGAGGAGGAGGAGGAGGAGAAGGGACAGGGAAAAATATGTTAATTTTTATAAGTCCCTGTCTAGAATACTCTGGATGTTCAGGGACACTCTGAGTGTGGGAATCGTGATCAAAGTGTTCATGGTTGAGTTGCTATGTGCAGGCATAAGGCAAGGATGCATTATGCCATACAGTGACCCATCTACCTTTCTGTAGCCAAAATACTGTGTTTCTATTTGGCAAAAAGCTTCTTTCCTTTTATCATGTTTAGGCATGTATGTAAGGAGCCACTGACCAGACTCTTGTGTGTAATAAAGCATGTCCCAATTGCCTGCTTATACCCGCGTGCCGTTCCAATCCCCCTCACCCAGAAGGGTTAAGTCCCAGCTGAGAAGCTTGCCTCTGACACTTATAGACCTCAAAATAGATTTTAAAAAAAAAAACCAGCACCTCCCACAAATCAAAGCCCTGGGTACATGTTAAGGTCATGGGAAGCACACACAATGGTAAAGACCAAGCCCAGGCATGGGTACACTCTAGTAGGGCTTCACCTTGAACCCTGGGCTCACACTCAGGTTTCCTCAGGAGCTGAGGAAATTTGCAGAAGGCTGGCGGCTAACCTCTATGATATTTCTGTTTTTCCCTCAGTCACATCCTTGCTGCCATGTTTATTTATTGCAGCATTTCCAGGCATCGAGACTGCAGAGACGCTGATTAAAATATTATGTAATCTGGCCGGGACCGGTTTGGCTCAGTGGATAGAGCGTCAGCCTGCGGACTGAAAGGTCCCGGGTTTGATTCCAGTTAAGGGCATGTACCTTGGTTGCGGGCACATCCCCAGTGTGGGTGTGCAAGAGGCAGCTGGTTGGTGTTTCTCTCTCATCGACGTTTCTAACTCTCTGTCCCTCTCAATTCCTCTCTGTGTACAATCAATAAAATATATTTAAAAATATATATTATGTAATCTTAAAAGTTCAGAAGTGTTTTAACTTTAAAACCGTGAAGAATTGGAATATCTAATTGAAAATGTTTGGGGTTCAGTGAAAAGGGAAAGGGGCACAGAGTCGGTAATGATGTGACATGTTTGCAGAGTGACAGGTGACTGCCAGGTCATTCCTGAGGCAACCATTGTGAGGGATAAACATGCTGAGTCATTATATTGTGACTAATACAACCCATGTCAGATTCCATGCCAACTATTCTAAAATAAAAGATAAAGTGAAAGTGTTTTCGGATTGGTGAAGAGAAAATAGGGGGCAGGACACAGAGAAATGGTAAAGAATATATGGACAAAACCAGCTGGAATGTCTCAGTGGTTGAGTACTGACCTATAAACCAGGAGGTCACGGTTTAGTGTGATTTCTGGTCAGGGCACATGCCCTGGTTGCAGGTTTGATTTCCAGTATGGGGTGGGGAGGAGGCAGCCCATTAATGATTTTTCTCTCATCATTGATGTTTCTATCTCTCTCCCTGCTCCTTTTCTTCAGAAATCAATAAAAACAAACTTAAAAAGAATAAAATACATATAAAGAAGAAAGATCAGGATAAAATTAAAAACCTGAGTGGAGAGATGAAGTGCTGATGGGAGAACTGGATCAGAGAGGAAGACCTGCCTCATGCAAGTGTGTGTGGGACTGAGAGCAGAATGACGACGTAAAGAGAGGCTGGATGGGACAGACGGTGGTGGGATTCCAGGAAAAACTGACAAAGAAAATAAGAAGCAACTGAAAAGCACAGACACAATCGCCTATGTTTTTGGATAATACGTTTCTGTTTTAAAAAAGAGGGTAATGTTTAAGGAGAACTTTGTGAATGGGTATTCAGCCTGAGGTGACACGTGTGAGTTTGTTGTTGTGGTCAGACCCTCAGCTTCTGAAAGGCACTGCACTGTGTTGAATAACCAAAAAGGTATTTTGCAAGAAGATATGTGAAATCAACATGGTTTTCTCATGTGTGTGTTCAACTTGGGAAAAATACCTTTGACAATTATGGAACTTCATAGGTGTCAGAATCTTAAATTGAATCAGAGTATTTGAACTGAGATGAAAGAAAGAAATGACAATTCAAGAATGATATGCAAATTACAAGGACACAATACATAATGAGAACACGCCAGACAACATGACGAAGGCCACGCACTTAGGAATGGAGAGTTGTGTTCAGTGAGTGTTTTTTCCGTGACATGGAGGCAGATGTGCTTCTCCTTAGACACACAGACTGTCATGGGTCACAGGAGGTCTAACCAGGCAGCTGTGCCAGCTCCAAGTTTTCATCAATATGAGCATCTCTGGCGTCAGCACACAGATTAACGAGCTGCCTCAGGGACAGGAATCTCTTGGAATGAAACTCAGGAATGGTCACGGGATTCAGCACCTGCTGGCTCGGGTATATAAGCTCCCTCCTCCCCACTCGCTGGCACTCACTCTCAGGATCTCATCTTGAACAGAAACATACTCCCCCTGACACCATGAGCTACTATGGCAGCTACTACGGAGGCCTTGGCTACGGCTGGGGTGGCCTTGGCTATGGCTATGGCTCCGGCTGGGGCTGGGGCGGCCTTGGTGGCCTGGGCTGTGGCTGTGGCTACAGAAGGTATGGCTGTGGCTGCTGGCGCCCGTGCTGCTGTGGGGGATATGGATACTCTGGCTTCTACTGAGACCCTGCCCAGCAGCTCAGCATCTGAACTCACAAGGGACTTCCTCCCACATTGGATCTAAGTAACCGGACAGCTAACCTCATGCTGGTTATTCCACAAACGTCTTTACTTCTCAGAATTATGGGTAGATTTTCAACTGTGCCTGCATCTCCCTCATAAGCCTGGGATCCTCTACCTTTGCTGTCAGAACTGATTGGGCTGTCTGTTCACCTTCCAATAAAGCATTGACCTTGAACACAAAGAATGGTTTTGTTTTCTTCACAAAATGCAGTTATGAGATCGTGGTTCTGGGCACATTCACTCCCCTGTCCAATGGGGAAGCATCCTTCCTGGCTAACAATCTTTCTTTTCCTTCACACAAGCATGCAGAGAGGCAGGAAATAGATATAAAGATTAATAACTGTACACTGAAATGGATAAAATGTTATGAAAAATCCAGTGATTTAAATCCTCCAATCTCTTGATTTTATTCATAAAATATTCAGACTTAAGTCAACACAAATAGCAATGAATATTGAACATATCTATCATCCTATAGGTTACTTAATTCAAACATATCTCAAGTCAATCCTTCCATTATTCAAATTGGTTTATTTTCTTAATGTTTCTTTTAATTTCAGAGAGCAAGGGAGGAGATGGAGATAGAAACATCAAGATTGAGAATCAATCAGTGATTTGTTGCCTCCTGGATGTCCCCTTTTGTTGATTGAATCTGCAACCTGGGCATGTGCCCTTGGCCAGAATAGAACTTGGGACCCTTCAGTCCATAGACCCATCCTCTATCCACTGAGCCAAACTTAGAGGGCAACTCTAAGCATTTTTAACTAAACGTGTCTGTTCCCTGTCCTCTGCTCTCAACACGTCTCACTGGCATCCTTCCTCACCACCATCACCACACTGAGGCATTAGCTTAAATCCCATCAGTGGAAGAAACAACTAGACATAATTGTGAACCAATTATTACTTTGCTGAAGCTGAAACCTAAGGTCTTTCTTGAAAAATCTTAATTTCAGCAAGATATGAATTTCTCTTCATAATAAAGGGACAACACCGGGCATACATTTTTTATTAAATAAAAAAAGGATGGACTGTAATACCAGTGCTCTCCTAGAATCAAATAATCAACAGAGAATAATATAAGATGAAGATATTTTGTTTAAATTGGTATAATTTGATCAAATATGTGTGCTTGAGTCTATGCTGTTAGATACTCCCTACAGCTGTGGCAAACAGAATTTAATCCTTCAGTCACTCAGCAAATATGTTGTGTTTGGAAAACAGTGAGTACATTTAGATGAGAGGGAAATGGATTATCAAATAAGTAACTTATGTTCAACCTGCGTGCCTCAGGAGTTGAGCATAGACCTATGAACAAGGACATCATGGTTTGATTCCCGAACAGGGCACATGCCTGGGTTGGAGGCTGCATGCCTAGTGGGGGTCATGCAGGAAGCTGCTGATCAATGATTCCCTCTCATCATTGATCTTTCTCTCTCTTTCGCCCTCTCCCTTTCTCTCTGTATTAAGGAAAAAGAAAGTTAAAAGAGAGAAAAAATATATTACTTATTATGGAGTCTGGTCTAGAATATTCTGGATGTTCAAGGTCACTCTGAGTGTGGGAATCCTAATCAAAGTGTTCAAGGTTGAGTTGCTATGTGCAGACATGAGGCAAGGATGCATTAAGCCATACATTGCACCCAAGTGCCTTTCTGTAGCCAAAATACTGATGTTCCTATTTGGGAAAAACTTTTTTCTTTGTGTTTGGGCATGTACGTAATGAGCCGCTGACCAGCCTGCATGGCTGCTGTGGTGTGTAATAAAGCATGCCCCATTTGCCTGCTTGTACCCTCATGTTCATCTGATTCCCCTCACTCAGAAAGGTCAAGTCCCAGCTGAGGAGCTTGCCTCTGATGCTTATAAACCTCAAAGCAGAACAAAAATCCCAGTACCACAACAATAAAAAGCCCTGGGTACATGTTAAGGTCATGGGAAGCACACACAATGGTAAACTCCAAGCCCAGGCGTGGGCACACTCCAATAGGGCTTCACCTTGAACCCTGGGCACTCACTCGGGTTTCCTCAGGAGCTGAGAAAATTCTCAGAAGGCTGGCGGCTAACCTCTATGATATTTCTGTTTTTCCCTCAGTCACATCCTCGCTGCCATGTTTATTTTTTGCAGCATTTCCAGGCATCGAGATTGCAGAGACTCTGATTAAAATATTATGTAATCTTAAGAGTTCAGAAGTCTTTTTACTTTAAAACCCTGAAGAATTTGAATATCTAATTGAAAATGTTTGGGGTTGAGTGAAAAGGGAAAGGGAACAGAGTCGGTAATGCTGTGAGAAGTTTGCACAGTGAAAGGTGATTGCCAGGTCATTCCTGGAGCAGCCATTGTGAGGAATAAACATGCTGAGTCATTATATTGTGACTAATACAACCCATGTAAGATTCCATGCCAACTATTCTGAAATAAAAGATAAAGTAAAAGTGTTGGCGGATTGGTAAAGAGAAAATAAGAGGCAGGACACAGAGAACTGGTAAAGAATATGTGGACACAACAGGCTGGTGTGTCTCAGTGGTTGAACACTGACCTATGAGCCAGGAGGTCACAGTTCAGTATGATTCCTGGTCAGGGCACATGCCCAGGTTGCAGTTTTGATCTCCAGTATGTGGTGTGCAGGAGACAGCTGATTAATGATTTTTTTTCAATAATTGATGTTTCTATCTCTCTCCATCCTCCATTTCCTATGAAATAAATAAAAACAATTTTTAAAAAGAATAAAATACATATAAGTAAAAAAAGATCAGGATAAAATTAAAAACCTGAGTGGAGGGATAAAGTGCTGAAGGGAGAACTGGATCAGAGAGGAAGACCTGGCTCTTGGGAGTGTGTGTGGGACTGAGAGCAGAATGACGATGTAAAGAGAGGCTGGATGGGACAGACGGTGGTGGGATTCCAGGAAGAACAGAGAAAGAAAATAAAAAGCAACTGCAAAGCAGAGACAAGATCTCCTATCTTTTTGAATAAGAGGTTTCTATATTGAAAAAGAGGGTAATGTCTAAGGAGAACTTTGTGAACGGGTGTTCAGCCTGGGGTGACACGTGTGAGTTTGTTGTAGCATTTTGCAAGAAGGTATGTAAAATCAACATGGTTTTCTCATGTGTGTGTTCAACTTGAGAGAAATAACTTTGACAATTAAGGAATTTCATGGGTGTAAGAATCTTAAATTAGATCAAAGTTTTTGAACTAAGATGAAAGTAAGATAAGACAATCCAAAGAATGGTATGCAAATTACAATGACACAATATGTAATGAGAACACGCCAGCCAACATGACGAGGGCCACGCGCTTAGGAATGGAGAGTTGTGTTCAGTGAGTGTTTATTCTGTGACGTGGAGGCAGATGTGCTTCTCTTAGACACACACATTGTCATGGGTTCCAGGGGCTCTCACCAGGCAGCTGTGCCAGCTCCAAATTTTCAAAAATATGAGCATCTCTGGCATCAGCACACAGATTAACGAGCTGCCTCAGGGACAGGAATCTCTTGGAATGAAACTCAGGAATGGTCACGGGATTCAGCACCTGCTGGCTCAGGTATATAAGCTCCCTCCTCCCCACTCGCTGGCACTCACTCTCAGGATCTCATCTTGAACAGAAACACACTCCCCCTGACACCATGAGCTACTATGGCAGCTACTACGGAGGCCTCGGCTACGGCTGGGGTGGCCTTGGCTACGGCTATGGCTCCGGCTGGGGCTGGGGTGGCCTTGGTGGCCTGGGCTGTGGCTATGGCTACAGAAGGTATGGCTGTGGCTGCTGGCGTCCGTGCTGCTGCGGGGGATACGGATACTCTGGCTTCTACTGAGATCCTGCCCAGCAGCTCAGCATCTCAACTCACAAGGAACTTCCTCCCACATTGGATCTAAGTAACCAGACAGCTAACCTCATGCTGGTTATTCCACAAACGTCTTTACTTCTCAGAATTATGGGTAGATTTTCAACTGTGCCTGCATCTCCCTCATAAGCCTGGGATCCTCTACCTTGGCTGTCAGAACTGATTGGGCTGTCTGTTCACCTTCCAATAAAGCATTGACCTTGAACATAAGAATGGTTGTTGGTTTATTCATGAAACACAATTATGAGGACGTGGTTCTGGGCTCATCCACTCCACTGTCCAAGGGGGAAGCTGCATTCCTGGCTAACAACCTTTCTTTTCCTTCTCACACTCACAAGCATGCAGAGAGCAGGAAATAGATATAAAGATTAATAACTCTACACCGACGTGGAAGAAGTGTTTTGAAAGGACCAATGTTTAAAATATTTCAATCTCTGGATTTTATTCATAAAATATTCAGTCTTAAGTCAACAACAAATAGCAATGAATATTGAACATATCTATCTAGTTATCATCCTATAGATTTTATTTAACTAAACTAATATTTTCCAATTCAATCCTTCCATTCATTCAAAATTGGTTTTTGTTTTCTATGTTTTTTTAATTTCAGAGAGGAAGGAGGAGGGAGAGGGAGATAGAAGCATCAAGTATGAGAGAGAATCATTCATTGACTGGTTGCCTCCTGCAGGCCCCCCTCTAGTGAATGAGCCTGCAACCTGGGCATGTGCCCTTGGCTGAAATCCAACTGGGACCTTTCAGTCTACAAACCCATTCTCTATCCACTGAGCCAAACTAGAGAGGGCAACTCAAAGCATTTTTAACTAAAGCTGTCTGTTCCCTTTCCACTGCTCTCACTGTGTCTCACTGGCATCCTTCCTCAGCACCATCACCACACTGAGGAATTAGCTTCAATCCCATCAGGGAAAAAAACCACAAGTCATAATTGTGAACTGATTATTATTTAGCTGAAGCTGAAACCAAAGAGCTTTCTTATAACTCTGAATTTCTTTTGATAAAAATGGGGCAACAGGGGGCACATAGTTTTGATGAAAAAAATGGATGAACTGAATCAGCAGTTGCCAAACCTTTGGATCTCACCGACCACCAGTGGGTGAGCACAGGACTGAAATACCAATGTTTTCCTAGAATCAAATAATATCGTCAGAGAATAATATAAGATGAAGATATTTTGTTTAAATTGGTATAATGTGGTCAAATATGTGTGCTTGAGTCTATCCCTACAGCTGTGGCAGACAGAATTTAATCCTTCAGCCACTCAGCAAATATGTTTTGTTTGAAAAACTGAGTACATTCAGAGGGGAGGGAAATGTATTATCAAAAATGTAACTTATGCCCGGCCTGTGTGCCTCAGTGGTTGGGCATAGACCTATTAACAAGGTGGTAATGATTTGATTCCTGAACAAGCCACATGCGTGGGTTGGTGGCCTTCGTCCTGTTGGTTGGCCCATCAGCCTGGGAGGGCCTGGGCCCTGGCTGTGGCTACAGCGGGAAGACTGAGACAGGATGTGATTCTGGGGATCACAGCGTGTGGGGCGGGATCGGGACGCTGCTGGGCTCGGGTGAGGTCACCAGGCAGCACGGTGGCCTCAGATGAAGCCACGTGGGATTCTGTTCGTGCTGTCACAGAATGTGCCAGGAGAGGGGATCACGGGCATCGGCAAGGCTGTGGCTGAGAGGCAGCATGGGGCATGATGGGGGTGTGGGCGGGGAGGTCAGGAGGAGTATGGAGCTGATCCCTGAGGAGCTGGCCACGAGGGTCGGACCTGAGTCAGGGACACAGAGCCCACACGTGAGGACAGGCACAGCAGGTGGAGGGGGGAGGGAGGAGGGAGAAAGGGAGGAAGGGAGGGAATGAAAAGGAGGGGAGAGGGAAGGGAGCCCTGGGAAGGTGCTCAGGGAGGGCTCAGCACAGGCGCCTGCAGAGCTCAGCCTGCTCCTGGGAGGTTTGAGCCCAGGGACCCCACAGGGACAGGTTTCCATGGATACAGAGGAATGCTCTCAGTGCTCCATCTGTTTCCAAGCAAGTCCAGGGTGAAAAACAAACCAAGCCACCACTGGGCGTTTGCACCCAGGCCCCTTCAGGAGATGGTGGGCGGAGCCTGTGTGCTCACAGGTCTCTGAGGCGCCCTGGGGGGCAGTCCCCAACCCCGGGGGCATAGAGAGGGGCCAGCACTTCCTTTTTGTTTTGTTAATTCTCACCCAAGGGTTTTCCCACTAATTTTTATTTTTAAGTATATTTTTACTGATTTCAGAGAGGAAGGGAGAGGGAGAGGGAGAAAGAAGCATCCATGATGAGAGAGAATCATGGGTCGGCTGCCTCCTGCACGCCCCACACTAGGGATCGATCGAGCCCACAACCCAGGTATATGCCCCTGACCGGAATCAAACCCAGACCCTTCTGTCTGTAGCCAGCGCTCTACCCACTGAGCCACTCTGGCCAGGGCCCTGCACACTCTTGTTTGTCACAGAGGCTGGCTCCTCTCCCTCCCTATGCACTGAGAGGTGTGACGGGAACATCTGGTTCGGCAGGTCGGTCCCTGTGCTCAGTGACCAGTCAGAGACCATGGGCTTCATCTAGCTTTTACCAGGGTGGGCTTAGCGCTATTGGCCGGTTGTTTCCATGGACACAGCCCCATGGAAAAGGGCCCTCAGGAACCAGCAGCAGGACGTTCACAAACCAGGACAGCCGGAAGGGCCATGGGCATGACCACTAACACCACCAGCAGCCGTGTCCCTGCAGACACGCCCCAAATGGCAGGGAGGTGCGTGTCCTGGGGAACATGTCAGGGCTTGACCTCCACGGAGAGCAGCCACGCGTGGAGACATGGGCAGAGTCGCCTGAAGAAGTGCTTTCCCAGTGCCCTGGGACCGGTTTTATCCGGTCACTGCCTTTTCTTATCGCTGAATACACACGCGTGTTTAACAGAACAGGAAGTGCTCCTGCCTCTCGCTGGCCTCGCTGTAGACAGGAAAGTGCGCAGAACTGGCGTGTCAGTGACACGCTTCAGTGTCCGTGTTGTCTCACCACAAACACTGAATGCGATCTGGTCTTGTGTTTAGAAGAAAAACTCATTTCAGCGGAGTGGGAGGGTTTACTCTGTCTGGCCATGGAGTGTGTGTGTGTGTGTGTGTGTGTGTGTGTGTGTGTGTGTGTGATGCGTATGTAGATCCTCTTCAGTTTTTCGTGGAGAGTGTATTTTCTTCATTATCCACTGGCACAGTTACAACAATCACTGGTATTCTGAGCTAAACAGCAAAATAAAAGCCACGTGCACCGTCCTCACTCACGCTCATTTATTGCAGAGAGAACAGAGAATCCCATGGTGACGAGAACACAAACAAGAAACACCAGGGACCTGACACAGACAACGAGGACCTGATGAGCATTCCCTCAGCCGTGTCGCTAACAGCGTGGACCTCGGCTCAGTCCTGGTCTGGCCGTGATGGTCACATTTGGGTCATCCTTTCACGGCCTCAGATGTGGGGCTCCAGGCACAGGATCTCAGTAGAAGCCAGAGTATCCGTATCCCCCACAGCAGCACGGGCGCCAGCAGCCACAGCCATACCTTCTGTAGCCACAGCCACAGCCCAGGCCACCAAGGCCGCCCCAGCCCCAGCCGGAGCCATAGCCATAGCCAAGGCCATCCCAGCCGTAGCCGAGGCCTCCGTAGTAGCTGCCGTAGTAGGTCCTGGTGTCAGGGGGTGATTTCTGCTCGGAATTGTGGGTCTGTTCTGTGGCGGGACTGCCCCGGGACATTTACATCCGTGGTGACAGGGAGCCACACCTGTGTCACCCAGAGGGACACGGGCCGTGGGAACTGTGTCAACATCCTTGTTTCCCAACAGCAAACATGCCTGCGCGTGTCCCTGTGAGTCGCTTTCTAAGAGCCAAGGAGGCATGTGCGGCCTCCGTGGAATTAACTCCCAGGAGGGAATTTTACATCAATAACATGTGATTGTGTCTGTCACCCACACACCTGTTTGGGTCTCTGAGTCGTAAACCATCCCCACACTGCAGGTGCCGTCGCTGCCCCTCCCGAGGCTGCATCCACCTCGAACTGAGCCCGCCCCTCGCTCCATGGCCCTGGCTGTGGTCTCTGCCGAGCCGCGGGGCCTCTCCTCTCCTGAGAACTTGTGTGAAACAAAGCATCATTGTTTCCTGAAATGCTCTTTCCGCTCGTTCATAATAGCAGCCGGTGCCCGGCATCCCGTACCACACACGTGTCCTGTCCCCCCAGAGCCACCCAGGAGCAGGGATGGCGTCACTTTCCGGGCGCCAGAACCCGGGCTCAGCCGGACCCTCAGACACCAGGCGCCAGGTAGCAGCCCGAGTGGTGGCTGTGGCTGAGGCCCCTGTGGGATGTCCTGCCATTGGAGTGAGGAGCCGGGTGGTGCCGCCTGGTTCCTGCTCCCGGTCATGGCTCCATGTGGCCAAGAGGAGCTGAACACCCGGATCTGTGCATGTGAGCTCAGTCTCTTTCTCTCTCTCTCTCTCTCTCTCTCTCTTTCTCTCTCTCTCTCTCTCTCTTTCAGAAAGGAAAAGGAGAGGGAGAGATAAACATTCATGATGAGAGAGAATCACGGATCAGCTTCCTCCTGCACGCCCCACACTGGGGATGGAATCTGCAACCCAGGCCTGTTCCCTGACTGGGGATCAAACCCTGACCTCCTAGTTCACAGTTCGATGCTCAGACACTGAGCCATGCAGCCAAGCCATGGACTGGTACTTGCATTTCCTTCTGACGGGAAGCTGGCCTCGATCACAGGAAATTTGATGTCTTTCTGCCCCGGGGGCTGCGTACGGCTCGGGCTCAGTGTCGCACCGCGTTCCCTTGGGTGACGGTTGAATAAGGAGCAATAGGTCCATCCTGGGAGGCACTGGCCACGGCATCCCCAGCGTGTCACAGGACCCCACCAGGCTCCTGTGGGCACAGCTGGCACAGATGTGTTCCTGAGATGCCCACGCCTGGTTCACCTGGTGGCATGAGGGTTTTTTTTAATATGGACGAATGTACAGTGAGTTTGTAAAGTTTGTAGACATGTTGGCATTGGCTCCTTGAGTTTGTACTGCACACGGCACACTACAGACTGCCAGACGCACTGCAGACAGACAGACTGCAGACACACGCTACAGACAGTTGCACCGCAGACAGACGGGTTGCAGTGGCATGTGTACTGTCCTGCACCGACATCCGTGCCCCCGGCTTGGGAGCGCACAGTGGACCTCATCACAGTTCGTTCCCAGACCCACGCCGAGGGCCCTCATTTGTCACGGTCGTTGTGCCCTGAAAGAAGTTAAAGGTGGCGTCTTGCAGAGATTTTTTACTCTCTTCTCCAGACTTTATGGCTTCTGCCTCTGGCCAGTTGATTTATAGAATCCCACGCTCAGGACACTCCTGTCATAAGTTACCCCCAAGCAGGCCACGTGCTGACCCAGCGTGGGGCTCCAGTGTGAACTCAGAAGCTGCCATCTGTGCTGAGGCATCTGGAGAGGACTCTGTCCTGACAACTAAAAACAAGGCTCTTCAAAGGA
The DNA here is from genome assembly GCF_964339955.1 of Pipistrellus hanaki. Taxonomy (NCBI): domain Eukaryota; kingdom Metazoa; phylum Chordata; class Mammalia; order Chiroptera; family Vespertilionidae; genus Pipistrellus; species Pipistrellus hanaki. Next base: position 112,113 of record NW_028182274.1, on the reverse strand, counting down.
TCACAGACTCCACTGCAGGTCTTATCACCCCGAAGCAGCTTTGGGTGTGTGTTTTAGCTAAATCAAAGGTGAAGACAGCAGCTGGAGGTACAAACAGCCCGCGAACAGAACAGCCAGGACAACGTGGGCGCCTACGGAAACGTGGACACGGAAACAGTGCTCGCACACCCACACACACATACGCACATGCACTCACACACGTGTGTGCACACGCACGCACACATGCACACACCATAGACTTGGACTCAGGCCCTTAAACAGGATCGCACACTGAGTGACCTAACGGGTCTGATGATCAGGGGCGCACTGACCAGGGGCACGCTGGGGGCAGCACGGGGACAGGCGTCTGTCTGGGAGGGCTCACGCCCGCCCTGCAGTAGAAGGAGAACTCGGGACTCGGGGAAGGGGGTCGGGGGCTCACCCACAGCTGAGCCCGTGAGGCCTCTGGGCTCCTTCCGCCGTCGCCTCCGTGAGACCAGAAATGCAGCCGCAACGGGAGGAATCCACTCCCAGCACAGCCGCCTGCCATGCCGGGAGGGGCCTGCCTGGCGGAAGGCTGGCCACAGGGGACGGGGGAGGAGGCGCTGATGTGGTGAAGGCCCCACGTGAGCCCGGAGACTGTCAGAGCGGTCACCCTGTGCCGTCACACTTCCCACGCCAGCCCCAGCTGGACACCTCGCCAGGAGCTTCCCACAGCCTGAGACACACTCCACAGACAGACTGACTACAGACAGATGGGCTACGGACAGAAAGGCAGACTGACTACAGACAGACAGCCAGGCTACAGACAGACTGACAGACTGCAGACAGACAGACAGGCTACAGACAGACACACTGTAGGTAGGCAGACAGACAAACAGACACATTGCAGACAGACAGACACTGCAGACAGACAGACAGATAGACACACTTTAGACAGACAGACTGACAGACACTGCAGACAGACAGAGTGACAGACATACACTACAGACAGACTACAGATTGACAGACTAACAGGCTACAGACTGACAGACTACAGTCAGACAGACACTACAGACTGACTGACGGGCTGCAGACAGACAGACATACTGCAGACAGGCTATAGACTGCAGACAGACAGGCTACAGACTGACAGACTGCAGTCAGACAGATACACTTCAGACAGACAGACATGCACTGCAGTCAGACAGACGTGCTGCAGACGGACACGTGAACTCCCCCCTGCTGTGTGCACACAGCAAAGCCCCTCCACGCGTGAGATGAGAAACCAGGACACGTTCCGATCGAGCGAAGGAAGTTTAATGTGGAGGATCCTCCACGTCCACGGCCGTTTGGGAGGGACGCTCCCAGAACACGTGTCCGCCCGGGAGTCACTCCCCACTCTGCCCGCCCGCTCCAGCCACAGCTCGATGGGTCTGTCAGGTCGGTGCTGAGTGCTGGGTGCTGGGTGCTGGGTGCTGGGTCCAAGGCCTCCCAGAGACCCAGATTCTGCTTGTCCCTGCAGAATCTCTGCTGGGGCCGGGCTGCTCAGCCCTCCAGTCCGGCAGGCGTCTCAGTAGCAGCCGGACCAGTACCTCCCATAGCAGCACGGCCGGTAGCAGCTGTACCCGTAGTTGCCGTAGCCACAGCCGTAGCCTCCGAAACCGCCGTAACCACCGTAGCCACAGCCGTAGCCGCAGCCCCGGCCGCTCCAGCCGCAGCCCAGGCCTCCCAGGCCGTAGCCGCAGCCCAGGCCTCCGTAGTAGCCGCCGTAGTAGCTCATGGTGTCTGGGGAAGGTGCAGAGCGGGTGCTGCTGGCAGATCTGCTCCTCTGGCCGCCGCAGGCCTCTTATGGGCCAGGGCCGGGCGTGGCCGCCAGCGGGCGTGCCGCCGCGCGTTGTGGGGCTGAGTCAGGGACTCCGCCGCTGCCTCCGGAGCCCGCGGTGTCACACGCCTGTCGTCATGAAGCCACATGCGCCGCCACACGCAGGCGGGGCAGGTCCTGGCGATGCCCGGCTGGAGCCCACAGCCACGGGCGGCTTTGCGAGGACGCTGTCACCTCGTGGCCGACGTGGCCGATGCCCGGGGACCCCAGGGCGCCAGGGCAGGCCCCCAGGCAGACACACACACACACACACACACACACACACACACACACACTGCAGAGCTCAGTGCTGGGGGAGACGCCGCTGCCAGGCAGGTACCACGATGGGTCTCCTTTCAGGGTTTTGTTTGAGGCCAGATTGATGTGGGAATCTGATTGCCGATCGTGGTTTCGGACTCACGCACCGCGCCACTGTGCTCACGGGCGGTGTTTTCATGTGGCTTCGTGCTGAGTTTTATAAGCATCTGCGTTTCATCAGCACGAGATCTGAAAGACGCGTGTCAGGGAAAGCAGGTATGCAAATAATGTGTGCGCGACGCTGACACGTGTCATAGCAACGTAACACACATGTAGAAGTGTAAATATTGAGAAGTCTGTCGACTACAGGTGTCTCTAAGCCTGTCCTTGGTGAAGGAGCCCCCTCTCAGCCTCTCTGGCCGGATTCCCTGGATGTTCCACAGTAAAACCCTTGCCCAGGTGAAGATATGCCAAGGGCCACTTTCCCATGTCTGCAGGGGCCACGGGAGCCTCAGCAGCACATGAGAGGCCCGTGTTACAGAGGACACGTGTGTGCGTGTACTGAGCTCCGTCCGCCTTGGCCGGGAGCCGCTTGCTCACCTGCTCCACCATCCCGCCGGGGTCCTGCTCTCCTCGGGGCCCATCGGGGCTGGCAGCACCTCCACTGCCACCCGCTGTCAGCGGCGCATTGCCCACATCTACCATGTTCTGTGCCGCCCCCTGGTGGTCAGCGCACGTCATAGCGAGAGGTCGAACTCCCAGTCAAGGGGACAATTTGCATATGAGGCTTTTATTATATAGGATAGGTTCTTCTAGTTTCAGTAACAGGGTCAACCCAAGCGCTGGAATGAGCAAGGAGGGGATGAGGGGTTGGCCTTGGTGGGAACACCGTAAGGAAAGACACAGGAGACTGGAATGGCGTCCCACCACCTCGTTCACTGCGTGAGAACACAAAGCACAGGAATGGTGGCAGTCCTCCCGAAGTCTATCTGTAAAGATAAGGGGTCCCCATCCTTATCACAGTGTGATTTGGGGGGATTTCCAAATTACCTTCTTCGTCTGAAAAAAGAATATTGTTTTCCACATTAGGGCTTTTCCAGTAGATATTAAAATATACAAAAGAGATAGCATGGCACCGTGGTACCATAGAATTGAGAATACACCAAAATGTTCAATTTATCTTTGTGTTCCTTCATCTCCTAGTGTTTTCTTTAGGAATTTGGTGAATATAAAAAAGGGTGTTACCTTTTTCGTTATCGTTTGTGCTATCTTTTTTAAGTTTAAGTACGAAAGTAATGTGAACTTCGCAAAGGGTGTTTCCATATTGGTCTATGTAACCTTTGAAGATCTAGGGAAAAAGCACACCCTTGAAAGATTTATGGGAAACATTTTCATTTGTTTCCATAATTGCTACTCTAATTGCCCGTTTCTTCTTGAAATATTTATAGAGTTAAAGCTGACTTTTATGGGGATGTTTTCCATTTACTAGCATACTTCTTGAATGCTGTTGGCCTATAATTTGTAAGAAAAAAACCCTTCTGTGATTATTTTATAGCTTCTTGCTTATATTTAACTTTTTATACATATACACAAAAACAAAATTTACATCATAGGTGTGTGTGTTTTTTAATTTCTTCAACCAACTGACCAATTTAGCAATTCTATTAACTTTCTATATTCTAATGTTCAGTGTTTGCATTAATTTTGGTTACTTTTTCTTTCCATGCACTTTGTAATGGCCTGTTTGGCCTTTTTCTAACTTTTTAACATCATAAATATATTTTTAATTTCATTCCTTTGTTAATGTTAAATAAGGCACATATTTAAAGTACATGTTTCATTTCATATGTTGAGACACAAATTTATATTTCCATGTGAAATAAAAGAGATTTCCCATTTTATTGTCTTATCCTTGATTTTTTTTCTTTTACTCAGTACTTAATTAAAATACATACTAGTATTTCAATAAAATGTTTATTAAACCAGCCTCTAGTGTTTTATCATCCTGGGATAATAAATATAAATTTTTCATATTTGTAAGTTATTAAGCTTTTTCTGAAACACAGAATATATTTGCTATTTTTCTGAATATTCTAAAAATTACTGAAGAAAAATGGTTAGGAACATTACTGTCATTCTATAGCATCGACTGTACTTTTTATTTCACCGATGTATTTTTCTCCTAAATATATAGTTGCATTATAAATTACCTAACATCCTATATAATTTGATTATTTCTGATATTTCACTTCCTATCATTTCAAGCTCTATTATATGGCTCAGAGTTAACAGGAATTGTCACTTTATTACCAACTAGAAGCCTGGTGCACAAATTTGTACATTGGTGGCATCTGGCCATACTGCCCAATGGGGCCCATCAGGCTGGGTCAGTGGGGCGTAGGGGTCATGGGAGGTTGGCCAGCCGGACCTGCCCCTAATCGGGGTGTGGGAGCCCATCAGGCTGGACCAGTGGGGCAGAAGGACTGTGGGAGGTTGGCCAGCTGGCCCCATCCCAGCTGGCCCCATCCAATCTATATATAATCGGGGTGTTGGGGGCCGATTGGGGATGGGTCTGCCCACAGGAAGGCAGCTCCCTCTGTGGTTGGTGTGATGCTCATCATTTGACCTCTACTTTCTGAGACTGAACCTGGGTTTTCCCTGAACCTGGGTTTTCCCGTCGCTCCTGGACTTCATTCGTGCGCTTTTGACTTGGGCATAGAAACCTCACTCGGATGCTTATGGCTCCTGTCTTTGATCTGTTCTGTCTGTTACTGCCTCCTTCCCCCACCCTTTCTCCTCCCAACTCCTTCCTCCTCCTTCCCCGCTTCCTCTGGCCAGATTTACTGAGTCAGTAGGTGACTCAGCCTGAATGTTGACTACTGATCAAATCAGTGGGCATTTCTTAATTTGGCTCGCCCAAAGGCTCACAACAAAGGTGTAGGGGCCAGACCAGCCGGGAGGGGGGGTGGGGGGGTGTGTGTGGCAATTAAGGTCCGATCAGGCCAGTTGGCTGCCTCAGTGCACGTCATAGCCACAGTCACTCCTGTCATTCCGGTCACTCCACTGTTCTGGTTGCTGGGCTTTTATATATATAGATTGCCCTGTTGTCAATGTGCAGCAATACATTTACCCGGTAATTCTTTGAATCTGTTCTTTATTTCAGAAGATGTTTGGTGCTCTTGTTTTTACCCTGTTTTGCCTTTTAAATATTTGGCTCTCTTTTTTTTTTTAATGAAAATTTTACCCTTTTCCTGTTGGAAATAAATGACCGCTACTGACACCTAGTGGTAGCCTACTCCAAGTGCATGCAGGTGTTATGTTAATTTGCTGGAATTATTGCGGGTTAGATAAAGACTACACTGGGAACAAGAACAATGCCTTCGTCCTGGTCACACCGTTCTGGAAGTTCTGTGCCAAATCATTGAAAATTATAGATTTTATTCCCACAGAGAAAAGCACACAAACAGAATTTCTAGGCAGCCAGTCGTTAGAAGTACATGCCACTAGTTAATAAGAGCGAAGTGAGATGATTTCATAGGTTAGGCACCTTGGGGCCTTGTGTGGCACCCTCACATTCCTAGATTATTGTGACACTGAAGGATATTCTTTAATTTTATTTTCCAATTACAGTTGGTGTTGAATATCGTTTCATATAGTCTTCATCTCGGTGTTCAGCATCGTGAGTGTTAGACAGCTGTGTCCCCTCCACAGTGCCCCTTCCGAGAATCCAAGCACCACCTGGTCCCCAATAAGCAGGGTTTCTCTCCCAGCCTCCCCTCCCCCATAGACACGAGGGAGACCATCCTTCACGGACTCTAACAGCCAACCTCTTAAGCCCGTGGTCGGCAAACTACTGCTCGCAAGCCACACACAGCTCTTTGGCCCCTTGAGTGTGGCTCTTCCACAAAATACCACGGCCTGGGCGAGTATGTTGAAGAAGTGGCATTAGAAGAAGTTTAAGTTTTAAAATGTGGCTCTCAAAAGAAAAGTCAATCGTTGTGCTGTTGATATTTGGCTCTGTGGACTGATGAGTTTGCCGACCACTGTCTTAAGCACAGGGCTGTGGAGACCAGCTGTGTGAAAGCCAGAACGATGGTCAGTAATGAGGAAAGGTGTCTCATTTTTGGACAAGCTTAGCCGTGGCGCCTTCCTCTAATAGGAACTGTGGTCAGTGAGGAACGTGTTGGCCGGCCGCTGGCCTCAGGTGCAATGGTTGGCCAGCAGACGCGGTGTCCCAGGCAGAGCTCAGTGGGGCCTGCAGCGGGGTTCAGGGGGCCGAGTGCCCCTGAGGCATCCAAGACCCCTTCAGGGCAAAGTGGCCTCCATATGGGACTTGAAGTGCTCCTGGCCGCAGTAGGAGGGCATGTTGTGTCATCAAACCGTCCTCGTCTGATGCTGTGAGGCACTCGGGCTGGGGAGCTCCTGATGCTCTGCTTCCTGCCTCAGATCACAACTTACTCCTTGTCCCCAGCCTCGCCGCTCCTCACGGGGAGGGAGGAAGCTGTGGAGGCAGCCCTGTGCCTCCCTGACCGTGATTTCTCGGAGGAAACGAATGAGTCAGTGTCTGACCTTCGTTCCATTCCCGCATGGAGCAGCGATGATGTGGTGATACAGCGGGCCCGTGGCAGTCGTTTGTCTCTGAACACCTCATGGGCATCATCCCTGTATTGGAGGTGTTTTCACCGATCTGTTCACTCCCTTGTTCGGTGAGGAGCCAGCGCTCGGCGCTAACCACGAGCCACCTGCCAGGACACCGGCACAGACGGGCGGGATGGGATGCTGAGGGAGTTCCTCGCTCTCTGTTCACCGAGAAGCCACTGCCTGTCTGAGCCGTTCCCGGCACTTGTCCCTCCCCCCGAGTGCCCGCCCTCTTGTCACCTGCCCCTCACCACACCGGCGGGCTTCCACCCCGGGATGGCGCCCCTGCCCATTGCTCTCTGCGACGCCTGTCCCTGGCCTGCGCCCTCTGCGACGCCTGTCCCGCACCTGTGCTCCTCCCTGGAGGCTCGCCTGGCGCGGGCTCCCATCCGCCCCCGGCTCTGACTCTCGGGGGACGCTGTCTTGCTCCTCCTGTGTGAGAGGCTCAGCTCACATCCTGTGTGTGAATTAGTGATGTATAGCCCCCAGTGGCCTAGCCCTGAAGTAAACAGCTGTAAACAGCTGTTAACCAAAACCCAGGAGCTGCAGTGAGGAGGGGGAGACCCTGGGCCTCCATGAGCCCCACAGCTGAGCAGGGCGCATGGGAGGCAGACAAGGCCACGCTCAGCAGCTGAGAGGCTCCAGTTGAGGCTGAACCGTTGACCCCGCAGAGGCCACGGACGGAGTGGGGGCGTTAGCACAGCCCCTTGGGGTCGGGGAGCAGCGAAGAGCCTGTCCCTCGGCAAAGGCTAAGGGGTAGTGGGATGGTGCTGCTGGAGGGAGAGTCGCTGGGAACCCATGGTTCCCACAGGGAAGGAGAAGGCCGAGGACAGGCAGGATGCTCCGGCTGCACCGGGACCTGCCGGACAAGGACCGTGGCCGCCAGGTGACCGTGGCCCGGTCGCGTGCCATGCCCAGGGCTCCCAGCAGCTGGCGGAGCAGAGTGTGGGGCAGAGAAGACTTGAGTGAAAGCACAAAGAGAGCTGGCAGTGTGGGCGAGCAGGAGGAGAAAGCAGCTTGAGGAAGACATGTGATCCATGAAACACGCGTGTAATTTCTGCCCCAACCAGTGCCCTGGAGGATTACAGATGGTATGACAGACAGGAGTCACAGTGATCCGTGGAACCCTCAGCACGTGTGGGAAATTAAGTCAGAAACACAGATCGCGGAGAGATGGTAAAACCTCTCCAAGTGCAGACGCCATGGGTGTAGAGATGGAGGACAGGACGACAGGACAGGGGGCCTGGGTTTGTTTGAGGAAGAGGAGTGGGTGTGGGTACAGGCAGGGGCCATCGGGGCTGATCTGGGCGGAGGTGGTGGAGGGAGGAGGGACTTGAGGACGGTGATGGAACTGCTCATCCGAGTGATCGTTCAGTGCACTGGTACAGGGGTAGAACGGATTCAGCACGGGAACTGTGGTCTCCAGGCCTCTGAGACAGGGATGGTGACAGTGCTGACAGACAGGGGCAGATGGAGAGAAGGAACGAGTCCGGGACCAAGAGAGAAGCCAGAAGGACATAGCCAGAGAAGAGCCGTGGGTGCTGTCATCCTGGGAGCCCACTGAGAGGCAGGTTCAACCACCTGCTGAGTGCAGAGAGCCAGCGTGCTCACGTCTTTAATGATTAGAAAGGGGAATGTATGTCGCATGACAAAGAGGAGCGGAGATTGATCTTGGTGCCGCATGAGCTGTGGGTGTTAGTCAGTCCCTGGCCTTTCTGTACCTCAGTGTCCATGTGATGGGCTCCCTGACTCTGTCCCAGTTTCATGGGCACCAACAGATGGCAGAGGGGACCTGCGCTCAACAACACGCCCAACAAGGTCATTGTGAGGACGCTCTGGGACGGGGGGGTGCCCTGGTAGAACAGAAGGGCTCCCCAGAGCGGACACAGATGTCCTGGGAGTGGCCCCCTGGGTGACACAGGCCACGACCCAGCATCTCCATGAGGCTGGATGACAGGAGCCTCCGCCAGGAAATGCTCAGGGTCAGTGCTGCCCAGCTCTGCACACCCACAAGATCGACTACACCAGTGGTCGGCAAACTCATCAGTCCACAGAGCCAAATATCAACAGCACAACGATTGACATTTCTATGGAGAGCCACATTTTTTAAACTTAAACTCCTAACGCCACTTCTTCAACATAGACTTGCCCAGGCCGTGATATTTTGGGGAAGAGCCACACTCAAGGGGCCAAAGAGCCACATGTGGCTCTCCAGTCGCACTTTGCCGACCATGGGACTATGAACTCAGGACCAATTGCTTCGCTGCTCAACACAGTGAGTGGAGCTCACTTAATGGGCTCATTCCAGACAGAAACACCCTCCCTCCCAGAACCTGGCCTCCAGGACGGAGCTTTGAAACCTCCTGGATGGGTTCCGGTGAGTAGATCATCGATGGGCACATTCTCATTGACCTGTCATCGGCACAAGACAAGGCCCAGGAGACACAGAACAAACATGGGTCCCAGTAAAAGTGAGAGACTCTGCACTAATGTGCCACTTATCACCGAGTCCTCTCATGATCACTGACAGGTGTGACCTGCACACGCCGGCATCAGTGAGCATTTCCTGGTGAGTCACACATATGACGGCATTCCGGGCCGCTCCTGGCGAATATAAAGCTCCCAGGGTGGGAGGCGACACTCACATCCAGCAACGTCCCTCTTCTCCTCCACCGAACCCTCACCCTCTGCCAGCATGTGCTGCAACTACTACGGCAGCTCCTACGGGGGCTGTGGCTACGGCTCTGGCTACGGCTCTGGCTACGGCTCTGGCTATGGCTGTGGCTATGGATCCAGATACGGCTGTGGCTATGGCTGTGGATACGGCTCTGGCTATGGCTCTGGCTGTGGCTATGGCTGTGGCTATGGATCCAGATACGGCTGTGGCTATGGCTGTGGATACGGCTCTGGCTATGGCTCTGGCTGTGGCTATGGCTGTGGATATGGATCCAGATATGGCTGTGGCTACAGCTGTGGATATGGCTCTGGCTATGGCTCTGGCTATGGCTGTGGCTATGGCTCTGGCTACGGCTCTGGCTGCTGCTACCGACGATGCTACTCTTGATGCTAGAACATCCCCTACAACACCCTGCGCTTCTAACAAAATATGGAAAATTAACGGTTTTCCTCCAAGGGATGCCCGTTCATCATCTCTACAATCCAGTGAGGACTGGATGCCTCCTGCTTTTATATCCGATTCCTGTTTGTTATTGAGGCAGTGTGAATGTGCCCATTGTGTGACCTGAGGATGGGAGATTTGTCTGTGATTGTGCTCAAAATGTCCAGGCTCGGCTCTTCTCCCTATGAAGTTGTGTTGTCCAGGAACACAAATATGCCAGAGTTGGGAGAAATTACACTTGTTCAATAAACAAATGGGATGCATTCCTGAAAGTAACTGTGTTTGTGTCAGAATCTTCCCTCTCCCCATGGCCTTCACTATCCCCATGGTCTTTACTGTGTCAGCCAGACCTTGGGTTACTTTATTGCGTCATCGGGGGTATGTGTCGTTCTCTCACCAGCACACACGGTCTGTTCACTGCGGGTCGCAGGAGGTCTTGGTGTGGGGTCCTGTGTGTGTTCCCACCTTGCTCCTCTTCACATTGATCGTGGCTCTTCTCGTTTCTTTGTTGTCCATCTAAACTTCAGAATCAGCTGGTCAACATCGACAAAGATACACACTCAGAGTTTTATTGGGATGGAACCGAATCCATTCATCAGTTGTGGGGGGATGAGTTCTTCACACTATTGAGCCTTTGTGTCCATAAACATGGTGTGTGGGTCTCCTGTGCTTTCTGTAGTGGGTTCTCATTCAAAATTCACCGGTGAGCTTTGTCCTCACTGAGGGCATATTCTGCAGGGGGAGGCAAAGTGCGGTATAAGAATCGAGGACACATTGAAATAACTAAATAAAGAGAGTAAATTAACAAAATTATTATAAAAGGTGTTCATAATGATCAATGGCATAAACAGTGGGTTGCTATGAAATATCGTGTGGCCTTGTAGAACTCACTGAAGAAACACTTAATTGGCTTGTAACTTCTAAATGCATTAAAGCAATAACAACCCTTCAAAACAGAAAGTCTTATAGAAAAATTCAACAAACCTTTTAAAGAATGATTACACCAATTCTCTACAATCACTTCTAGAAATAAAATCCGAGGGAAAAATTACCAACTCACTCAACGAGGTCACATTACCTTAATGCCAACACCAGGTAAAGACATAACACAAATGAAGACTACAGACAAATATCTAGAGAAACATGTTTATTCCAATGTGACATCTAAACTCTGTCACTAGCTGCCAAGAGGGCCTGTAACCCAGGCTGGTTCCACCTCTGAAACATCTTTTGTTCCTTTAATAACATCCTCCGTCTTCCCTGTGTGTCCACAGCCGTGGGGACAGTGTGGCTCCTGGGAGGAGCATGAGGTCAGAGAGCGTGGAGAAGACACGATGGAAGACGCAGTGAAGACTCGGCGGGCTCAGCCCCGAAGGCTTGAAGGACCAGCGTGCACTGTTTTTCTGAGCAGCAAAGGGACCCACTTCGGTCCGTACTTCACACGTGCATGACCATCATGTTGTAACCACTAAAGGCCATGACAGAGCCTCTGACATTTAAACCCGTGGCCCACGATTCCACAGAAATAGAAGGATTTATTCTATTAGCACTTCCCGCTTAAGAATCTCCTCCGAAAACTGCCAACACCTCCCTGAGGTCGAGTACCTCCTGCCATGACCAACCGAAGCAGGCACATCTCCCCGCCATCCTTGCAGAATGTGGACCCTCAACCTGACTCTGAGAACTCAGGCAAACCCAAAGGAGGAACGTTCTGCAAAACATGTGCTGTCTGCCATGGCTGTGGAAGCTGAAGACGCTCTTGAAAATCTTCCCCATACTTAGGAAGACAAAAAAATTGGACAACCCAATGCCAATGGACCTTAGATTATATCCTAGGGGGAAAAAATAATAAAGGGCACCAGTGACAGAAATGTGAAATCCCAGTAGAGTGTGAGGATCCTTAAGAAGCTGATTCCTTAGTTCTGATCATTGTAGTTGGTTATGGGAGAGATGATTATGGGTGTAACTGGGTGAAGAGGATGCGCTAAGTTCTACAACATGTCCAGACATTTGGTAACTAACATCATTTCACAATAAAAAGTTGGGAGGAGAATTTAAGATGCTGCTTATAGCATGGAAGCATACACTTGGCAACTCCCTGATCCTATGAACCAATGCCACTCCAATCAATTTAATTTTTTAAATTATTTTATTGATTTTTTACAGCGAGGGAGAGGGATAGAGAGAAACTTCAATATTAGAGAATCATCAATCAGCCACCTCCTGCACACCCACCACCGGGGATGTGACCACAACCATGGTACATGCCCTTGACCGGAATCGAAACCGGAACCCTTCAGTCCGCAGGCTGACGCTCTATCCCCTGAGCCAAACTGGTTTTGGCCAATCAATTTAATTTTTTTTTAAATAAATGAAAATAACAATGCTACTTGATTGCATTGATTGGGTCATTTGTTAGTTCTTTTGTACATGAAAGGTCTAAGACTCAGTTGTCTGTCAGACATTGTCCAGAGCGTCAGAGTGTAGCTTGGATGGGGGTGGTGTTGCCAACAGGACCCCATGGTTCTGGCACTTCCATTCTGGATAGAGCAAGGGCAGGACATGCAGGCAGACCCTGGAGGACAAGCTTAGACACTAACGGAGATGAACTGAGCACAGCCCCGCAGCCCAGATAGTCCATCTAAAGAGGTGTGGGCAGGAACCGTCAGAGGGGCCAGCAGCTGGCCGAGCACCATCTCTACTGGGAGCCAAATCAGAGCAGGAGAAAAGAAAAAGGCAACGGCCGAGAAGCCATTAGTGATGCTGGAATGAAAGCGAATGTGGGGGTCAGAGGGCATCTGGGAAGGAGGAGAGAAGCTGGAGGATCTGCAGGCCACTCGGACCCTCTGGCCCTGGCTTGCCAGTGGAGTGTGGGACCAGAAGGCCAGGAAGGCGAGACCTCAAGGAGAAACCACCCCGGAGATGCCCACGAGGCTTTGCGATGAGCCAGAGGCAGGACTTTGGTGGAGAGGACACAGGAGGCTGCGGCACTCATTGGTCCTTCTTTGGACCAAGTGCGTCCTCAGCTTCCATAACCATGTCAGACACCACATGCTTTGCAGCACGTTCCTTTGTTTGGGTTTGCCTGTGTTCTCAGAGCCAATTTGAGGGTCTACATTCTGGGCAAATGATGATGGATCCATTAAACTAGAGACTGAACAAGCTCAGAAAGCCACGGAGGAGGGCGTGTGGGCTATGGCAGGGGCCATCGGGGCTGATCCAAGCAGAGGTGGTGGAGGGAGGAGGGACGTGAGGACGGTGATGGAACTGCTCATCCGAGTGACCGTTCAGTGCACTAGTACAGGGGTAGAACGGACTCAGCGCGGGAGTCGCAGTCTCAGGCCTCAGAGACAGGGATGGTGATGGTGCTGACAGACAGGGGCAGATGGAGAGAAGGAAAGAGTCCGGGACCTAAGAGAGAAGCCAGAAGGACCCAGCAAGAGAAGAGCCATGGGTGCTGTCATTCTGGGAGCCCACCAAGAGGCGGGTTCAACCACCTGCTAAGCACAGAGAGCCAGCGTGCTCACGTCTTTAATGATTAGAAAGGGGGATGTGTATCGCATGACAAAGAGGAGCGGAGATTGATCTTGGTGCTGCATGAGCTGTGGGTGTCAGTCCCTGACCTTTCTGTACCTCAGTGTCCATGTGATGGGCTCCCTGACTCTGTCCCAGGTTCATGGGCACCAACAGATGGCAGAGGGGACCTGCGCTCAACAACACGCCCAAAAAGGTCATTGTGAGGACGCTCAGTGGGCGGGGGGTGCTCTGGTAGAACAGAAGGGCCCCCAGAGTGGACACAGATGTCCTGGGAGCAGCCCCCTGGGTGACACAGGCCACGACCCAGCATCTCTATGAGGCTGGATGACAGGAGCCTCCGCCAGGAAATGCTCAGGGTCAGTGCCGCCCAGATCTGCACACCCACGAGATCAACTACACCAGTGATCAGCAAACTCATCAGTCCACAGAGCCAAATATCAACAGCACAACGATTGACATTTCTATGGAGAGCCACATTTTTTAAACTTAAACTTCTTCTAACACCACTTTTTCAACATAGACTCACCCAGGCCATGGTGTTTTATGGAAGAGCCACACTCAAGGGGCCAAAGAGCCGCATGTGGCTCTTGAGTCGCACTTTGCCGACCATGGGACTATGAACTCAGTAGCAATTCCTTCGCTGCTCAACGCAGTGAGTGGAGCTCACTTAATGGGCTCATTCCAGACAGACACGCCCTCCCTCCCAGAACCTGGCCTCCTGGATGGAGCTTTGAAACCTCGTGGGTGGGTTCCAGTGAGTAGATCATCGATGGGCATGTTCTCATTGACGAGTCATCGGCACAAGACAAGGCCCAGGCGACACAGAACAAACACAGGTCCCAGTAAAAGTGAGAAACTCTGCACTAATGTGCCACTTATCACCGAGTCCTCTCATGATCACTGACAGGAGTGACCTGCACACGCCGGCATCAGTGAGCATTTCCTGGTGAGTCACACATGTGACGGCATTCCGGGCCGCTCCTGGCGAATATAAAGCTCCCAGGGTGGGAGGCGACACTCACATCCAGCAACGTCCCTCTTCTCCTCCACCGAACCCTCACCCTCTGCCAGCATGTGCTGCAACTACTACGGCAGCTCCTACGGGGGCTGTGGCTACGGCTCTGGCTACGGCTCTGGCTGTGGCTCTGGTTATGGCTGTGGCTATGGATCCAGATACGGCTGTGGCTACGGCTGTGGATATGGCTCTGGCTATGGCTGTGGATATGGATCCAGATATGGCTGTGGATACGGCTCTGGTTATGGCTCTGGCTGTGGCTATGGCTGTGGCTATGGCTCTGGCTACGGCTCTGGTTATGGCTGTGGCTATGGATCCAGATACGGCTGTGGATACGGATCTGGCTATGGCTGTGGCTATGGCTCTGGCTATGGCTCTGGCTATGGCTCTGGCTGCTGCTACCGACGATGCTACTCATGCTGCTAGAACATCCCCTACAACACCCTGTGCCTCTAACAAAATATGGAAAATTAACGCTTTCCTGCGATGGATGCCCGTTCGTCATCTCTACAGTCCAGTGAGGATGGGACGCCTCCTGCTTTTACATCCGATTCCTGTTTGTTATTGAGGAAGTGTGAATGCGCCCATTGTGTGACCTGAGGATGGAAGATTTGATTCTGATTGTGCTCAAAATGTCCAGGTTCGGCTTTTCTCTCCTGTGAAGTTGTGTTGTCCTGGAACACAAATATGCCAGAGTTGGGAGAAATTGCACTTGTTCAATAAACAAATGGGATGCGTTCCTGAAAGTAACTGTGTTTGTGTCAGAATCTTCCCTCTCCCCATGGCCTTCACTATCCCCATGGTCTTCACTGGGTCAGCCAGACCTTGGGTTCCTTTATTGCGTCATCGAGGGCATGTGCCGTTCTCTCACCAGCACACACGGTCTGTTCACTGCGGGTCGCAGGAGGTCTTGGTGTGGGGTCATGTGCGTGTTCCCACCTTGCTCCTCTTCACATTGATCGTGGCTCTTCTCGTTTCTTTGTTGTCCATCTAAACTTCAGAATCAGCTGGTCAACATCGACAAAGATACACACTCAGAGTTTTATTGGGATGGAACCGAATCCATTCATCAGTTGTGGGGGGATGAGTTCTTCACACTATTGAGCCTTTGTGTCCATAAACATGGTGTGTGGGTCTCCTGTGCTTTCTGTAGTGGGTTCTCATTCAAAATTCACCGGTGAGCTTTGTCCTCACTGAGGGCATATTCTGCAGGGGGAGGCAAAGTGCAGTATAAGAATCGAGGACACATTGAAATAACTAAATAAAAAGAGTAAATTAACATAATTATAAAAGGTGTTCATAATGATCAATGTCATAAACAGTGGGTTGCTATGAAATATCGTGTGGCCTGTAGAACTCACTGAAGAAACACTCTTAATAGGCTTGTAACTTCTAAATGCATTGAAGCAATAACAACCCTTCAAAACAGAAAGTCTTACAGAAAAATTCTACAAACGTTTTAAAAATGATTACACCAATTCTCTACAATCACTTCTAGAAATAAAATCTGAGGGAAACATTACCAACTCACTCAATGAGGTCACATTACCTTAATGCCAACACCAGGTAAAAACATGACACAATGAAGACTACAGACAAATGTCTAGAGGAACATGTTTATTCCAATGTGACATCTAAACTCTGTCACTAGCTGCCAAGAGGGCCTGTAACCCAGGCTGGTTCCACCTCTGAAAAGTCTTTTGTTCCTTTAATAACATCCTCTGTCCTCCCTGCATGTCCACAGCCGTGGGGACAGTGTGGCTCCCGGGAGGTGCGTGAGGCCAGAGAGTGTGGAGAAGACACGATGGAAGACACAGTGAAGATGTGGCGGACTCAGCCCTGAAGGCTTGAATGACCAGCGTGCACTGTTTTTCGAGCAGCAAAGAGACCCACTTCGGTCCGTACTTCACACGTGTGTGACCATCATGTTGTAACCATCTAAGGCCATGACAGAGACTCTGACATTTAAACCCAGGGCCCACGATTACACAGAAATAGAAGGATTTATTCTATTAGCACTTCCGGCTTAAGAGTCTTCTCCAAAAACTGCCAAAGCCTCCCTGAGGTCGAGCACCTCCTGCCATGACCAACCGAAGCAGGCACATCTCTCCGCCATCTTTGCAGAATGTGGACCCTCAACCTGGCTCTGAGAACTCAGGCAAACCCAAAGGAGGAACATTCTGCAAAACATGTGCTGTCTGACATGGCTGTGGAAGCTGTAGACGCACTTGAAAATCCGCCCCATACTGAGATAGACAAAAAAATTGGACAACCCAATGCCATGGGACCTTGGATTAGATCCTAGAGAAAAAATAAAATAAAGGCCACCAGTGACAGAAATGTGAGATCCCAGTAGAGCGTGAGGATCCTTAAGAAGCTGATTCCTTAGTTCTGATCGTTGTAGTTGGTTATGGGAGAGATGATCATGGGTGTAACTGGGTGAAGAGGATGCGCTAAGTTCTACAACATGTCCAGACATTTGGTAACTAACATCATTTCACAATAAAAAGTTGGGAGGAGAATTTAAGATGCTGCTTGTAGCATGGAAGCATACACTTGGCAGCTCCCTGATCCTATGAACCAATGCCACTCCAATCAATTTAATTTTTTAAAATTATTTTATTGATTTTTTTACAGCGAGGAAGGGAGAGGGATAGAGAGGTAGAAACTTCGATGAGAGAGAATCATAGATCAGCCGCCTCCTGCACACCCCTCACCAGGGATGTGCCTGCAACCATGGTACATGCCCTTGACCGGAATCAAACCCGGGACCCTTCAGTTCGCAGGCTGACGCTCTATCCACTGAACCAAACTGGTTTCTGCCAATCAATTTAATTTTTATGTAAATAACAATGCTACTTGATTGCATTGATTGGGTCATTTGTTAGTTCTTTTGTACATGAAAGGTCTCAGACTCAGTTGTCTGTCAGACATTGTCCTGAGCATCAGGGTGTAGCGAGGGATGGGGGTGATGTTGCCGACAGGTTCTGGCACTTCCATTGGTTCTGGCACTTCCATTCTGGACGGAACGAGGGCAGGACATGCAGGTAGACCCTGGAGGACAAGCTTAGATGGTAAAAGAGATGAACTGACCACAGCCCCGCAGCCCAGATAGTCCATCTAAAGAGGTGTGAGCAGGAACCATCAGAGGGGCCACCAGCTGGCCGGGCACCCTCTCAACTGGGAGCCAAATCCGAGGAGGAGAAAAGAAAATGGCAACGGCCATTAGTGATGCTGGAATGAAAGCGAATGTGGAGGTCAGAGGGCCTTCGGGAAGGATGAGAGAAGCTGGAGGATCTGCAGGCCACTTGGAGCCTCTGGCCCTGACAGGGCAGGTCCCACCCGGAATGCCAGTGGAGTGTGGGACCAGAAGGCCAGGAAGGCGAGACCTCAAGGAGAAACCACCCCGGAGATGCCCACGAGGCTTTGCGATGAGCCAGAGGCAGGACTTTGGTGGAGAGGACACAGGAGGCTGCGGCACTCATTGGTCCTTCTTTGGACCAAGTGCGTCCTCAGCTTCCATAACCATGTCAGACACCACATGCTTTGCAGCACGTTCCTTTGTTTGGGTTTGCCTGTGTTCTCAGAGCCAATTTGAGGGTCTACATTCTGGGCAAATGATGATGGATCCATTAAACTAGAGACTGAACAAGCTCGGAAAGCGACAGAGGAGGAGGTGTGCGTACTGGCAGGGGCCATCGGGCTGATCTGGGCGGAGGTGATGGAGGGAGGAGGGACGTGAGGACGGTGATGGAACTGCTCATCCGAGTGACCGTTCAATGCACTAGTACAGGGGTAGAAGGGATTCAGCGTGGGAGCCGCGGTCTCAGGCCTCTGAGACAGGGATGGTGATGGTGCTGACAGACAGGGGCAGATGGAAAGAAGGAAAGAGTCCGGGACCTAAGAGAGAAGCCAGAAGGACCCAGTGAGAGAAGAGCCATAGGTGCTGTCATCCTGCCAGCCCACCGAGAGGCGGGTTCAACCACCTGCTGAGCACAGAGAGCCAGCGTGCTCACATCTTTAATGATTAGAAAGGGGGATGTATGTCGCATGACAAAGAGGAGCGGAGATTGATCTTGGTGCCGCATGAGCTTTGAGTGTTAGTCAGTCCCTGGCCTTTCTGTACCTCAGTGTCCATGTGATGGGCTCCCTGACTCTGTCCCAGGTTCATGGGCACCCACAGATGGCAGAGGGGACCTGCGCTCGACCACACGCCCAACAAGGTCATTGTGAGGACGCTCAGTGGGCGGGGGGTGCTCTGGTAGAACAGAAGGGCTCCCCAGAGCAGACACAGATGTCCTGGGAGCGGCCCCCTGGGTGACACAGGCCACAACCCAGCTTCACCATGAGGCTGGATGACAGGAGCCTCTGCCAGGGAATGCTCAGGGTCAGTGCCGCCCAGCTCTGCACACCCACGAGATCGACTACACCAGCGGTCGGCAAACTCATCAGTCCACAGAGCCAAATATCAACAGCACAACGATTGACATTTCTATGGAGAGCCACATTTTTTAAACTTAAACTTCTTCTAGCACCACTTTTTCAACATAGAATCACACAGGCTATGGTATTTTGTGGAAGAGCCACACTCAAGGGGCCAAAGAGCCGCATGTGGCTCTTGAGTCGCACTTTGCCGACCATGGGACTATGGACGCAATAGCAATTCCTTCGCTGCTCAACGCAGTGAGTGGAGCTCACTTAATGGGCTCATTCCAGACAGACACGCCCTCCCTTCCAGAACCTGGCCTCCTGGACGGAGCTTTGAAACCTCCTGGATGGGTTCTGGTGAGTAGATCATCGATGGGCACGTTCTCATTGACGTGTCATCGGCGCAAGACAAGGCCCAGGCGACACAGAACAAACACAGGTCCCAGTAAAAGTGAGAGACTCTGCACTAATGTGCCACTTATCACCGAGTCCTCTCATGATCACTGACAGGAGTGACCTGCACACGCCGGCATCAGTGAGCATTTCCTGGTGAGTCACACATGTGACAGCATTCCGGGCCGCTCCTGGCGAATATAAAGCTCCCAGGGTGGGAGGCGACACTCACATCCAGCAACGTCCCTCTTCTCCTCCACCGAACCCTCACCCTCTGCCAGCATGTGCTGCAACTACTACGGCAGCTCCTACGGGGGCTGTGGCTACGGCTCTGGCTACGGCTCTGGCTGTGGCTATGGCTGTGGCTATGGCTGTGGATATGGATCCAGATATGGCTGTGGCTATGGCTCTGGCTGTGGCTCTTGCTGTGGCTATGGCTGTGGCTATGGATCCAGATACGGCTGTGGATATGGCTGTGGATACGGATCTGGCTATGGCTCTGGCTATGGCTGTGGCTATGGATCTGGCTATGGCTCTGGCTATGGTTCTGGCTGCTGCTACCGACGATGCTACTCTTGCTGCTAGAACATCTCCTACAACACCCTGCGCCTCTAACAAAATATGGAAAATTAACGCTTTCCTCCGAGGGATGCCCGTTCGTCATCTCTACACTCCAGTGAGGATGGGACGCCTCCTGCTTTTACATCCGATTCCTGTTTGTTATTGAGGCAGTGTGAATGCACCCATTGTGTGACCTGAGGATGGAAGATTTGATTCTGATTGTGCTCAAAATGTCCAGGATCGGCTTTCTCTCCTATGAAGTTGTGTTGTCCAGGAACACAAATATGCCAGAGTTGGGAGAAATTGCACTTGTTCAATAAACAAATGGGATGCATTCCTGAAAGTAACTGTGTTTGTGTCAGAATCTTCCCTCTCCCCATGGCCTTCACTATCCCCATGGTTTTCACTGTGTCAGTCAGACCCTGGGTTCCTTTATTGCATCATCGTGGGAATGTGCCGTTCTCTCACCAGCACACACGGTCTGTTCACTGCGGGTCCCAGGAGGTCTTGGTGTGGGGTCATGTGCGTGTTCCCACCTTGCTCCTCTTCACATTGATCATGGCTCTTCTCATTTCTTTGTTGTCCATCTAAACTTCAGAATCAGCTGGTCAACATCGACAAAGATACACACTCAGAGTTTTATTGGGATGGAACCGAATCCATTCATCAGTTGTGGGGGGATGAGTTCTTCACACTATTGAGCCTTTGTGTCCATAAACATGGTGTGTGGGTCTCCTGAGCTTTCTGTGGTGGGTTCTCATTCAAAATTCACCGGTGAGCTTTGTCCTCACTGAGGGCATATTCTGGAGGGGGAGGCAAAGTGCAGTGTAAGAATCGAGGCCACATTGAAATAATTAAATAAAAAGAGTAAATTGTAAATTAACAGAATTATAGAAGGTGTTCATAATGATCAATGACATGAACAGTGCGTTGCTATGAAATATCGTGTGGCCTGTAGAACTCACTGAAGAAACACTCTTAATAGGCTTGTAACTTCTAAATGCATTGAAGCAATAACAACCCTCAAAACAGAAAGTCTTATAGAAAAATTCTAACAAACGTTTTAAAGAATGATTACACCAATTCTCTACAATCACTTCTAGAAATAAAATCCGAGGGAAAAATTACCAACTAACTCAGAGGTCACATTACCTTAAAGCCAACACCAGGTAAAAACATGACACAATGAAGACTACAGACAAATGTCTAGAGCACATGTGTCAAACACAAGGCCCGCGGGCCAAATCCAGCCCGCCAGTCCTTCCAATGTGGCCCGCACCGCACTGTTATCACTGCACTCCGCTGTCAGTTTATGACATTGTCAGTTTTTGACTGTTCAGTAAACCATTCGGCCCTCGATTTAGGCTGGATTTTAGATTTTGGCCCCTTCTCTTATTGAGTTCAACACCCCTAGTCTAGAGGAACATGTTTATTCCAGTGTGGCATCTAAACTCTGTCACTAGCTGCCAAGAGGGCCTGTAACCGAGGCTGGTTCCACCTCTGAAACGTCTTTTGTTCCTTTAATAACGTCCTCCATCCTCCCTGCATGTCCGCAGCCGTGGGGACAGTGTGGCTCCCGGGAGGTGCGTGAGGCCAAGAGAGTGGAGAAGACACGATGGAAGACGCAGTGAAGACGCGGTGGACTCAGCCCTGAAGGCCTGAATGACCAGCGTGCACTGTTTTTCTGAGCAGCAAAGGGACTCACTTCCGTCCGTACTTCACACCTGTGTGACCATCATGTTGTAACCATCAAAGGCCATGACAGAGCCTCTGACGTTTAAACCCGTGGCCCACGATTACACAGAAATAGAAGGATTTATTTTATTAGCACTTTCGGCTTAAGAGTCTCCTCCAAAAACTGCCAAAGCCTCCCTGAGGTCGAGCACCTCCTGCCATGACCAACCGAAGCAGGCACATCTCTGTGCCATCCTTGCAGAATGTGGACCCTCAACCTGGCTCTGAGAACTCAGGCAAACCCAAAGGAGGAACGTTCTGCAAAACATGTGGTGTCTGCCATGGCTGTGGAAGCTGAAGACGCACTTGAAAATGCACCCCCTACTGAGAAAGACAAAAAAATTGGACAACCCAATGCCATGGGACCTTGGATTAGATCCTAGAGAAAAAATAAAATAAAGGCCACCAGTGACAGAAATGTGAGATCCCAGTAGAGCGTGAGGATCCTTAAGAAGCTGATTCCTTAGTTCTGATCGTTGTAATTGGTTATGGGAGAGATGATCATGGGTGTAACTGGGTGAAGAGGATGCGCTAAGTTCTACAACATGTCCAGACATTTGGTAATAACATCAGTTCACAATAAAACAGGTCGGGAGGAGAATTTAAGATGCTGCTTGTAACATGGAAGCATACACTTGGCAGCTCCCTGATCCTATGAACCAATGCCACTCCAATCAATTTAATTTTTTTTAATTATTTTATTGATTTTTTTACAGAGAGGAAGGGAGAGGGATTGACAGTTAGAAACACCGATGAGAGAGAATCATCGATCAGCCGCCTCCTGCACACCCCCCACCATGGGTGTGCCCACTAAGATGATACATGCCCTTGACCGGAATCAAACCCAGGACTCTTCACTCCGCAGGCTGACGCTCTATCTACTGAGCCAAACTGGTTTCGGCTAATCAATTTAATTTTTAAAAAATAAATGAAAATAACAATGCTACTTGATTGCATTGATTGGGTCATTTGTTAGTTCTTTTGTACATGAAAGGTCTCAGACTCAGTTGTCTGTCAGACATTGTCCTGAGCATCAGGGTGTAGCGAGGGATGGGGGTGATGTTGCCGACAGGTTCTGGCACTTCCATTGGTTCTGGCACTTCCATGGTTCTGGCACTTCCATTCTGGACGGAACGAGGGCAGGACATGCAGGTAGACCCTGGAGGACAAGCTTAGACGCTAAAAGAGATGAACTGACCACAGCCCCGCAGCCCAGATAGTCCATCTAAAGAGGTATGAGCAGGAACTGTCAGAGTGGCCAGCAGCTGGCCAGGCACCCTCTCAACTGGGAGCTAAATCCGAGGAGGAGAAAAGAAAAAGGCAACGGCCATTAGTGATGCTGGAATGAAACCGAATGTGGGGGTCAGAGGGCCTCCGGGAAGGAGGAGAGAAGCTGGAGGATCTGCAGGCCACTCGGAGCCTCTGGCCCTGGCTTGACAGTGGAGTGTGGGACCAGAAGGCCAGGAAGGCAAGACCTCAAGGAGAAACTACCCCAGAGATGTCCACGAGGCTTTGCGATGAGCCAGAGATAGGACTTTGGTGGAGAGGACACAGAAGGCAGCGGCACTCATTGGTCCTTCTTTGGACCAAGTGCGTCCTCAGCTTCCATAACCATGTCAGACACCACATGCTTTGCAGTACATTCCTTTGTTTGGGTTTGCCTGTGTTCTCAAGCCAATTTGAGGGTCTACATTCTGGGCAAATGATGATGGATCCATTAAACTGGAGACTGAACAAGCTCAGAAAGCCATGGAGGAGGGGGTGTGGGTACTGGCAGGGGCCATCGGGCTGATCCAGGCGTAGGTGGTGGAGGGAAAAGCGACGTGAGGAAGGTGATGGATGTGCTCATCCGAGTGACCGTTCAGTGCACTGGTACAGGGGTAGAAGGGATTCAGCGCGGAAGCCGCGGTCTCAGGCCTCTGAGAGGCAGGTTCAACCACCTGCTGAGCGCAGAGAGCCAGCGTGCTCACGTCTTTAATGATTATAAAGGGGATGTATGTCGCATGACAAAGAGGAGCGGAGATTGATCTTGGTGCCGCATGAGCTTTGAGTGTTAGTCAGTCCCTGGCCTTTCTGTACCTCAGTGTCCATGTGATGGGCTCCCTGACTCTGTCCCAGGTTCATGGGCACCAACAGATGGCAGAGGGGACCTGCGCTCAACAACACGCCCAACAAGGTCATTGTGAGGACGCTCGGGGCAGGGGGTGCTCTGGTAGAACAGACGGGCCCCCAGAGTGGACACAGATGTCCTGGGAGTGGGCCCCCTGGGTGACACAGACCACGACCCAGCATCTCCATGAGGCTGGATGACAGGAGCCTCCGCCAGGAAATGCTCAGGGTCAGTGCCGCCCAGCTCTGCACACCCACGAGATCGACTACACCAGTGATCGGCAAACTCATCAGTCCACAGAGCCAAATATCAACAGCACAACGATTGACATTTCTATGGAGAGCCACATTTCTTAAACTTAAACTTCTTCTAGCACCACTTCTTCAACATAGAATCACCCAGGCCATGGTGTTTTGTGGAAGAGCCACACTCAAGGGGCCAAAGAGCCACATGTGGCTCTTGAGTCGCACTTTGCCGACCATGGGACTATGAACTCAGTAGCAATTCCTTCGCTGCTCAACGCAGTGAGTGGAGCTCACTTAATGGGCTCATTCCAGACAGACACGCCCTCCCTCCCAGAACCTGGCCTCCGGGACGGAGCTTTGAAACCTCGTGGATGGGTTCCGGTGAGTAGATCATCGGTGGCCACGTTCTCACTGACGTGTCATCGGCGCAAGTAGAGGCCCAGGCGACACAGAACAAACACAGGTCCCAGTAAAAGTGAGAGACTCTGCACTAATGGGCCACTTATCACCGAGTCCTCTCATGATCACTGACAGGAGTGACCTGCACACGCCGGCATCAGTGAGCATTTCCTGGTGAGTCACACATGTGACGGCATTCCGGGCCGCTCCTGGCGAATATAAAGCTCCCAGGGTGGGAGGCGACACTCACATCCAGCAACGTCCCTCTTCTCCTCCACCGAACCCTCACCCTCTGCCAGCATGTGCTGCAACTACTACGGCAGCTCCTACGGGGGCTGTGGCTACGGCTCTGGCTATGGCTCTGGCTATGGCTGTGGCTATGGATCCAGATACGGCTGTGGCTATGGCTGTGGATACGGCTCTGGCTATGGCTCTGGCTGTGGCTATGGCTGTGGCTATGGATCCAGATACGGCTGTGGCTATGGCTGTGGATACGGCTCTGGCTACGGCTCTGGCTGTGGCTATGGCTGTGGATATGGATCCAGATATGGCTGTGGATATGGCTGTGGATATGGCTCTGGCTATGGCTCTGGCTATGGCTGTGGCTATGGATCTGGCTATGGCTCTGGCTATGGCTGTGGCTACGGCTGTGGCTGCTGCTACCGACGATGCTACTCTTGCTGCTAGAACATCCCCTACAACACACTGCACCTCTAACAAAATATGGAAAATTAACACTTTCCTCCGAGGGATGCCCGTTCGTCATCTCTACACTCCAGT
The DNA here is from genome assembly GCF_964339955.1 of Pipistrellus hanaki. Classification (NCBI taxonomy): domain Eukaryota; kingdom Metazoa; phylum Chordata; class Mammalia; order Chiroptera; family Vespertilionidae; genus Pipistrellus; species Pipistrellus hanaki. The sequence continues at coordinate 87,075 of NW_028182274.1, read as the reverse complement.
GAGGACTGGACACCTCCTGCTTTTACATCCGATTCCTGTTTGTTATTGAGGAAGTGTGAATGTGCCCATTTTGTGACCTGAGGATGGAAGATTTGATTCTGATTGTGCTCAAAATGTCCAGGATCGGCTCTTCTCTCCTATGAAGTTGTGTTGTCCTGGAACACAAATATGCCAGAGTTGGGAGAAATTACACTTGTTCAATAAACAAATGCGATGCGTTCCTGAAAGTAACTGTGTTTGTGTCAGAATCTTCCCTCTCCCCATGGCCTTCACTATCCCCATGGTCTTCACTGGGTCAGCCAGACCTTGGGTTCCTTTATTGCGTCATCGAGGGCATGTGCCATTCTCTCACCAGCACATACGGTCTGTTCACTGCGGGTCGCAGGAGGTCTTGGTGTGGGGTCATGTGTGTGTTCCCACCTTGCTCTTTTTCACATTGATCGTGGCTCTTCTCGTTTCTTTGTTGTCCATCTAAACTTCAGAATCAGCTGGTCAACATCGACAAAGATACACACTCAGAGTTTTATTGGGATGGAACCGAATCCATTCATCAGTTGTGGGGGGATGAGTTCTTCACACTATTAAGCCTTTGTGTCCATGAACATGGTGTGTGGGTCTCCTGAGCTTTCTGTGGTGGGTTCTCATTCAAAATTCACCGGTGAGCCTTGTCCTCTCTGAGGGCATATTCTGCAGGGGGAGGCAAAGTGCGGTGTAAGAATTGAGGAACCATTGAAATAACTAAATAAAGAGAGTAAATTTACAGATTATTATAAAAGGTGTTCATAATGATCAATGGCATACACAGTGGGTGGCTATGAAATATCGTGTGGCCTGTAGAACTCCCTGAAGAAACACTCTTAATAGGCTTTTAACTTCGAAATGCATTGAAGCAATAATAACCCTCAAAACAGAAAGTCTTACAGAAAAATTCTACAAACGTTTTAAAGAATGATTACACCAATTCTCTACAATCACTTCTAGAAATAAAATCCGAGAAAAAAATTACCAACTCACTCAATGAGGTCACATTACCTTAAAGCCAACACCAGGTAAAGACATGACACAATGAAGACTACAGACAAATGTCTAGAGGAACATGTTTATTCCAATGTGACATCTAAACTCTGTCACTAGCTGCCAAGAGGGCCTGTAACCCAGGCTGGTTCCACCTCTGAAAAGTCTTTTGTTCCTTTAATAACATCCTCTGTCCTCCCTGCATGTCCACAGCCATGGGGACAGTGTGGCTCCCGGGAGGTGCATGAGGCCAGAGAGCGTGGAGAAGACACGTTGGAAGACGCAGTGAAGATGCGGTGGGCTCAGCCCTGAAGGCTTGAATGACCAGCGTGCACTGTTTTTCTGAGCAGCAAAGGGACCCACTTCGGTCCATACTTCACACCTGTGTGACCATCATTTTGTAACCATCAAAGGCCATGACAGAGCCTCTGAGTGTAAACCCGTGGCCCACTATTACACAGAAATAGAAGGATTTATTCTATTAACACTTCCGGCTTAAGAGTCTCCTCCAAAAACTGCCAAACCTCCCTGAGGTCGAGCACCTCCTGCCATGACCAACCGAAGCAGGCACATCTCTCCGCCATCTTTGCAGAATGTGGACCCTCAACCTGACTCTGAGAACTCAGGCAAACCCAAAGGAGGAACGTTCTGCAAAACATGTGGTGTCTGACATGGCTGTGGAAGCTGAAGACGCACTTGAAAATCCACCCTCTACTGAGATAGACAAAAAAATTGGACAACCCAATGCCATGGGACCTTGGATTAGATCCTAGAGAAAAAATAAAATAAAGGCCACCAGTGACAGAAATTTGAGATCCCAGTAGAGCGTGAGGATCCTTAAGAAGCTGATTCCTTAGTTCTGATCATTGTAGTTGGTTATGGGAGAGATGATCATGGGTGGAACTGGGTTAAGAGGATGTGGTAAGTTCTACAACATGTCCAGACATTTGGTAAATAACATCATTTCACAATAAAAAAGGTCGGGAGGAGAATTTAAAATACTGCTTGTAGCATAGAAGCATACACTTGGCAGCCTGTGCCCGTCCCCTCCTTCTGCACCTGTGGGCCTCAGGCCTGGCAGTCACCCCAGGGGAGTCAGCCACGGCGAGCCCCTGACTTCCTCGGCCTGCTCTGGGCACTGTGTGCCCCCCCCCGGGTCCAAGTCCTGGTGCCCACCCTGTTAGGGGGTTGGGGGGCGGCCCCCTCCCTGTTCTCGCCGCCTCTCCTCTGGACTTGCCAAGAATGCGGGGAAATTAGGGGGTGTGGGGCCCATCAGTGGGTGCTATGCTCTCACGGCTGCGATGAGAAAGAGCAACTCCGCTCTTGGGAAGAATCCAGTTAAGTCAAGGAAGTAAGTCCACGGAGGAGTCTCCTAGTAAATGTTATGATTAGGGGCACTGCATTCCACATAAGCAATCACGTCTTTTATAGCTGCTTTGATCAAATACCAAGAAAAAATCCACATTAATTACAGTTTCCTTTATAAATTGCCCTACGCTGTTAGTCAGAGCAATTTCCGATGATGTCCTGAGAGCTTGGCCCGGAGGAAGACTGATGATCGCGTTATTTAAATTAATTAAATTCCTCCTGGAACCTCATCCTGTGTTATTACTACTTTACTGACTCTGAACGGTGATGGTTGAGGCTACTTGTAATTTCTGTAGGGGAATTTGAAAATGATATGCTGAGATGTCCACTATTCCTAACATCTCAGCCCGGGAAATGGTGACTAAAACAGCACAATGGTGTGTCTATTTCACCAAAGTGAGCCGTTCAAAAAACACACATGGAGAGAACATTCAGAAACACCCAGCAGGTGAGCAGGCGAGTGTATGTCATCAGATTCTTAGTATTAAAACATTCTGTCTTATTAAGAGGAATTTTTTTTACTCATTATATGTACTATCCTGACAGGTGAATTGGGAAATAGTTTAAAATTGTGCCTTCATTCTTATGACCTTCAATATTGTGTACTCTCTTTGTCTGCCTAAGGCTCTGAGCAGATACATAAAAAACATTTTGACTCCGAATATGAGAATGACAGAAATCTACTGATAGATTATGCTGGAATGTTTAAGGACACCAATTCCCCACATTCATTCTCTTAAAGAAGCAAAAGTACATTTTTTATCTCTGATTTGAAACCATTCTCATTTTTCCAGTGCTGCCCATAGGGAGGGGTTAAGACAGTAATTGGAATAAAGTCACGAATTATGTTGGGGCTGTGAGGTTACAAAGAATGAAGATTTTATAACTTGATAAGGGAGGAAACCTGATAGATTGATAGATATGGATATCTGATGGTAAGCCTATAGGAGAATCCTATATAATAAAGAGGTAATATACAAATTGGCCATCACTCCAAAACACAAGATGACCTCCCCATGTGGTCAAAGATGGGCACCACAAGATGGCCTGCAAGGGAGGACAGTTAGGGATGACCAGGCTGGCAGGAGAGGGCAGTTAGGGGTGACCGGGCCAGCAAGGGAGGCAATCTGGCCTGCAGGGGAGGGCAGTTAGGGGCAATTGGGCCGGCAGGGGAGCAGTTAGGTGTCAATCAGGCTGGCATGGGAGTGGTTAGGGGGTGATCAGGCTGGCAGGACAGAAGTATTTAAGGGGAATTAGGCAGGCAGGCAGGTGAGCAGTTAGGAGCTAGCAGTCCTGGATTGTGAGAGGGAATCCCAGATTCGAAAGGGTGCAGGTTGGGCTGAGGGGCACACACACACACACACACACACACACTATGCATGAATTTCATGCACTGGGCCTCTAGTTACTTATAATTCTAATGTTATTGAGAATGCTAACTCATTTACATAATTGTATATTCAATTCAGAGGGAAGATAGCAGAGCCATCTCATCCCAGGAATCACATCTGTGTTCAGTCCTTCAGTGGAAATAGTCATACAGGAGATCAGGATCATGAGCTCGAGTAGAAACACAGAATGCATCTTGCCCAGACTTGGTTTTTTGAAAACTTTATCTGGTTGGATTTTTATCACATCCTGGGGATGGAAGATATACTGTGGTGTCAGTAGAGAAAAAGGAACAAAATCCCTGAGGACGATAATTCATTTAGATCAAAAGAAGAAACATTCACAAGTCAAAAATAGTGCTATTCCTGTCAAATGTTAAAAATAATAATAATAATAACATCTTTCAAGTCTTCAAATTGTGAATCACTCCACTGGAACTTGGAAAACACAGCTTCTTCTACACTGAACCCCATTCCACTGCTGGGTCTCTTTTCTTACAGTGAAAATGTTGGACCCCAACTGTTTACTGTATTTCCTCTATTCGGTCTTCGAAACAGGAATCACTTAAATTTAGGCATCAAAGAAATAACTCGTTGCAGATTTCATACTCCCAAAGCAATATCTGCCTTAAGCTATGAATTGAATTCTCCTGGAATTTAATATTGAAAAATGTCAAATCCACAATATTAAAGGTCAGGAAAACAGTGTTGTGAGCACCTGAATGCTGTTCACCATGATTTGAAAAATATTAATATTTGTCAGTTTCGTTTTCACTCTCTGTATCTCCACCTCCACCCCCCAACAAACACACCCACGCACGCACACACACACCACTGTTGAACCATTGGAAACTATACTGTAGACTTCATGACACTATTATCAAGTCAACAGGAATGTTCCTCAAGTAACCGCAATCCCGTTATCACCAAAAGAATATGGTTTCGGTACAACACTGTCATCTAACTCATAATCCATGATCATTTCCCAAAGTGTCTTTTCATTATTTTTGACACGGAATTATATTGGAGGGGAGGGTCATAGGTTGCAGCCTAGCATCCCATGGAATCCAGAGCATCTCCCTACTCTTAGTAGTCCATGATGTTAACATACTGACACATGTTTAAGATTCAAAGAGAGTCACTCCCTAGAAAATGCCATAATCTGTTGGTGATCATATCAAATGTAATAACTATGCATTTTACAAATGAATACTTTTAAGACAAAGATGGTCAAATATGCCCCAGACTAGGAACACTGAAGCTTAACCAGTGGACACATGTTGTAGGAGAAATCTAAGAGCACAGTTACAGGATGGTGCGTGAATAACGTGTCACTGAGAAGGCCGGCAGTCAGGAGGTGCTGAAGAGCTCCGTGCTGGATTTGGGAAAGGAATGACTGGATCACCCCAGATGGAAGGTTATTGCAAGGCTGTGCCTCAGCCTGGGCACCCCTCTCAGGAGTTATTGTGGCGACTAGCTCTCTGCTGAATCCCGTGCTGTCCCCCTGTGTCCTGGGCAGCAGGGAGGATGTGACCCCCAGGGCTAAGGGGTTCCAGGCAGAAGTCCTTGGGCTGGGAGTTGCCTACACAGATGACTCAGGTGAAGATCCTGGCGCACCAAGTCCTGCCCATTCCCAGGACCAGCCCCCGGATTGGCAGGGCCATGAAGACACACCTCCCCTCCCACCCAGAACTCTGGTTCATCCCAACTCCTGAGCCCACGTGGTCCCCAGAGCCCTGTGAGCCTGCACCCCCTCCCCTCCCCGTGAGCCAGGCTGCTCCCCGCTCGTCCTTCCACCGTGTTCATTCCAACAGGAGCTGCCCCAGTAACGTGCTTCCAGAAACACAGTGGAACCCAGGGCCAGGCCAGGACCCGCCACCACGTGGTACAGTCACTTCCAGGACTTCCATGTTTCTATAGATGGAAGGAGGTTCTGTTTAGAATATTATTCAGTTTGGATGTGTCTCATATTCCTCATGATAGAACAAGGCTATGGATTTTTGTGAAGCAAATTCAGGAAGTGATAAAGTTTGCTTTTCCTTCTCCCACCGGGAGGGACATGAAGATGGCTTATCCCATTACTGATGCTGGTAACTTGATCAGCTGATCCATAGGGCGAGGACCAGATTTCTCTCATCAGAAGCTATTGTTATACTTCTTTGAATAATCAGGAAGGGTCCTTAGAGGTGTTTGGTGACTGTATAAATGTTCCATTCATATCCCAGCACTTACCTCTGGCCTTCACGTTATTTTTCCTTCTTGCCTGAATTGTTTATCATGATGATGGATTGCAAATGTTGAGTTTTCTGATTCTCATCATTTTAAAAAATATATTAGCTGGTGTTCTACTGCAAAGAAGTTTTCCTTCCCACTTGATTGTCCCTTTATTCATATCAGTCTAAATTTATGGATTTCTATGGTAAACAATCCATTACCATGATAAAGGGCCAGCTACTCCCAAGCTCTCCCATGAGTCAGAAAGTTCATATGAACAAACCACATCGTGTGGGATTGAGCCTCTGTCACTTAGCAACCTATGGCATTGGGCAAGTTATTCAACTTCTCTGGCCTTGGCATTCTTGCCTAAAATGGGCACCATTTCAGGTTTTTAATGGGAAGTACACGTGTTAAAATATGTAAAGCACATAGAACATGCCTGGAATTTAACAAATGCTTCCTATGTGCCATCATCTACTATTATAGAAGATTTATTTTCTGCTTCTTCCTATGTAAGAATCGTCTCTGTTTACCTTGCATGGTGCTCGTCAGCAGTCCTTATGTCAGAGCTCCAACATGGTGGTAATTAATGGCGTTTATGAGTTGTGTAAAGTCCCTGATGTGCATTATCTCACACGATCTTCAGAACAACCCTCAGATGTGGTCACACCATCCCCATTTACAACAGAAATGTAACGAGATGAAGCCACTTATTCAAGAGTCTGGCCCCATAATGACACGTTTTATCTCTCATGGAAATATGAATATTGCATTTCCTGGCTAGCTAGCGTTTTTTTCAGAAAAGGCACAAGAACGCCCAGAGTAACTGAGGTGTCAGCATCCTTCAGTGATTGGTTCGTGATGTGTCACTAAATACGTGTGAAGGTCCGATTTGTGTGTCTGGACCTCCCCTCTTAGACACTCTCATTACAATCCCTGCTCCTCTCGTCTCTGCTCATCCCTCACTCTGAGGGTCAGATTCTAAACTATGTCTGCACAGCCCTTACACTTTGAATATTTTTTCTCATTCCATTTTTACTCCAAATTCTAGAAGACTTTCTGAAATTGTACCTCATCCCACCTCATGCTGATATATTCCGCCTTCCATGAATATTTACATTTGGAAATCCTCTCTCATGACAAACATGTCTCTGCTTTCCAGAATGGCCCATGGGAAGGTGTGCCTGACATTCATTCCTTTTATTAAGTCCCTGGCTCTGAGTGTGAGTGAATGTACATATGTTTGGAGCATGCTGAAGGGCTCTACCTCGCCTGGTGATGGCACTGCTTGGACATTTGAGCTCCTCGGTCCTCACCCTGACCCCTGACCCTGACCCTGACCCCTAACCCCTGATAGCTGGCTGCTCTCACTTGGCTGTTTCCTTAAAGAGGAAGGACCTGTCCACACGGCGGCTGAGAGAGAGACTGTTCCCTTGGGACTCCTGTGTGTTCAGATGTCACGTCTCCCACACAGACGACTGGACAGAAGACACTTGGACTTTCCATTGTGTCTGTGAATTAGAGCTTCATGATTCTCCAGGAGGCCGACTCGTGTGGCGTTCAGGACGAGATGATGGGTTCTCACAAATGACCTCACCCAGGAGCGATGGGAGCCACCATGGGAGCCGGGACTACATACATGTGTTCCTCACTGACACAGTGGCTGCTCACGGAGCCGGGACTGCACACACGTGTTCCTCACTGACTCAGTGGCTGCTCACGGAGCCGGGACTGCACACACATGTTCCTCACTGACACAGTGGCTGCTCACGGAGCCGGGACTGCACACACGTGTTCCTCACTGACTCAGTGGCTGCTCACGGAGCCGGGACTGCACACACGTGTTCCTCACTGACACAGTGGCTGCTCACAGAGCCGGGACTGTACACACGTGTGGCTTACTGGGCCACTTTCCCCAGGGGCCTGGGGTTTTGCTGGTGTCCCTCTGACCTCAGGTGCTGAGTGTCCAGGGCTTCCTGGGCAGAGTGATGTCACACAGACACACCACTCCCTCTGCTGGGCAAGAGCGAGCCCTGTGGCCCCATGGAGGAGAGACACGAGACGCCTGCCCACAGACCCCAAGGCTGCATGCTCTTCCCTGCCCACCCAGCTGTGCACCCACGCTCTCCTGTGACCACGCCGTGAGCACAGTTAAGTGCTGAGCCCCCAAAGCAGGAGGGGGTGGAGACCCCCACACCTCGGGCCCCTGGGAAAGCACAGCTGTATTCCTGTGGAAAACATCCGTTTCCAGGGCTAGGGGTTGGGAAGGCGGTGACTGGAAAGGGGGCTGGAAGAAGCCTGCGGGGTTGGAGGGAAGGGGGTGGTCCTTTTAGGGTTTGATTGCAGCACCTGCACCACAACACTAGGTTTTTCACGTCACAGAACTGCTCGTTGCAAGAATGAGGTTGTTTGTCCATGTTTGTGAGGGGAAAGCATAAGCAAGTACTCTGAAGCAATGCAGACCTCACAGGTGGTAGTTTGTGGTGGAAAATTAGGCAGAAAATTTACCACGGGCTCTGCAAGAGTTTAACTGAGAAATATGATCGCATGTTGTCTGAGAACTCCAACGACAAAGACATGGTCCCCTCTTCAGGAGAGGGGGGCATTTTCAAACGTCCTTTTATCTTCCTCCCCTCTCCAGTTTTACTTTCCTTTCTAGTGTATTTTCTTTTTCCCATCGCCATTTACCCCCCGGCACTCTCTGTCTCCACCCTCCGCCTTCCCCCTCATCGCTCTCTGCCGTCCAGTCCATGAGTTCCTTCTCCGATTCTTTCTTTTTTTGCTCGATCCCTCTACCCAGCACCTCCCTCAGAGCTGTCAGCCTGCTCTCTGTCCATGAGTCTGTCTGTATTTTGCTGGCAGTTCAGTTTGTTCATTAGATTCTGCATCTGAGTGAAACCATAGGAATTTATTTTTCTCTGACGGGCTCATTTCATTCAGCATAATGCTGTCCAGGTCCATCCATGCTCTTGCAAAGGGTCCAATTTCTCTCTCTCTCTCTCTCTCTCTCTCTCTCTCTCTCTCTCTCTCTGTCTCTCTCCACTCCTCTCTTCTCCTCTCCTCTCCTCTCCTCTCCTCTCCTTTCATTCTCTCTTTCAACACCTGGCCAGTATCCCACTGTGTAAGTGTGCGACAGCTGTTTTCTCCACTGACCCAGGGTGGGCACTTGGGCAGTTTCCAGGTCTTGCTACTGTAAATATCTGCAATGAACACTGGATGCATATATGCTTTTGAGTCAGTGTTTTGTGTTTCTTCAGATATATTCTCAGAAGTGGAATTTCTGCGTCATAAGGCAGTTCCATTTTTAGTTTTTTGAGGAAACTCCATACTGTTTTCCAGAGAGGCTGCTCCGTCTGCTTTCCCATCAGCAGTGCACGAGGGCTCCTTTTTCTCCGCGGTCTGTCCTCACCAGCACTTGCTGTTTGTTGATTTGTTGATGATAGCCATTCTAACAGGTGTGAGGTGGTACCTCATTGTGGTTTCAATTTGCATCTCAGATAATTAGTGACTTTGAGCATCTTTTCATATGTCTCTTGGCAACTGTATGTCCTCTTTGCCTGTTTGTTCTTTTGATGTTAAGTTTTATAAGCTTTTAAAATAAATTTTGTATATTAGGCCCTTATCAGTTGTATCATTGGCTCTCCCATTTAATTGGCTATCTTTTCATTTTGTTGATGTTTTCCTTTGCTGTGCAAACACATTTCAGACTGAGGGAGTCCCATTTGTTTATTTTTTCATTCCCTTGCCCCAGGAGATGTCAGAAAAAATATCGCCAGGAGGAATGTCTGAGATTTTACTGTATGTGTTTTCTTCTGGGATTTGTATGGTTTCATGTCTAACATTTAAGTCTTTAATTCATTTTCAGTTTATTCTTGTCGTTTTTGCACATATCTGTCCAATTTTCTCAACATCAAATTCTTTTCAAAAGCCACAAACTTAGAAATGATAGAGCAACTGAAGAAGAAATATGAGGAGAATATGTGTCATCACACACATTGCCACCTTTCCTGGAGTCAAGCAAATAGAAAATCCAAAAATCGTAAAATAAATTGTTCCCACAAACCGCGTGCGCGCGCACACATACACACACACACACACACACACACACACACACACACACACCGAGCTGCAAGACCAGGCCTACCAGGTGCTTAGGACTCAGGGACTCAGAGTGATGGCTCTGCGCGGTGGGAGGAGGTCAGGGGTCACGGGGTGAGGGTCACAGAGAAGGGATGAGGGTCCAGACGGTTAGACCCCAACAGGGGCCCCTGTGCAGGGACTCAGCCATCACCCGAGGCTATCGGGGAAGATTAGCATGTGAGGTGACACAGGTCACTGGGTTCAGGGCTTGGGAAGCATGATGTGATGGGTGGCAGATAATTTCCCCTGTGTCCTCAATAGTAGTAACCAGAGCCAGAGCCAGAGCCACAGCCACATAGGGGGTGGGAGCCATATCCGTAGCCACCACAGTGATGGATGAAGCCACTGCAGTGGGGGCTGAGGCAGAGGCGAGCACTTAGGGGTGATCAGGCAGGCAGGTGAGTAGTTAGGGGCAATCAGGCAGGCAGGCAGGCGAGTGGTTAGGAGTCAGTGGTCCCAGATTGCGAGGTGGTGCAGATCGGGATGAGCCCCCCCGCCCCTCACCTGAGCACAAATTTCATGCACCCGGCTTCTAGTGTAATTTATAAAAGGTACTAAGAGGCCTGGTGCATGAATTTGTGCATGGGTGGGGTCCTGCTGGCCTGCCCAAATCAAGCCTGATCAAGGCCAGGCCACAGTGGGGTGGGGGTGGGGGTGCAGTTTGGGAGAGGCCAAGGGAGGTTGGCCAGCTAACTCCACCCCCGATTGGCCTGGTTGGCTGGCCACAGTGAGCATCATAGTGACTGGTTGTTATGGTTGTTCTACTCACCTGGTTTTTATATATATAGATGACAGGCACACCTTCCCATGGACAATTCTGGAAAGCCGAAACATGTTTGTCATAAGAGAAGATTTCCAAATGAAATATTCATGGAAGGCAGAAAATATCAGCACGAGGTGGGATGAGGTACAATTTCAGAAAATCTTCTAGAATTTGGAGTAAAAATGGAATGAGAAAAAATATTCAAAGTGTAAGGGCTGTGCAGACATAGTTTAGAATCTGACCCTCAGAGTGAGGGATGAGCAGAGAGGAGAGGAGCAGGGATTGTAATAAGAGTTTCTAAGAGGGGAGGTCCAGACACACAAATCGGACCTTCACACGTATTTAGTGACGCATCACGAACCAATCACTGAAGGATGCTGACACCTCAGTTACTCTGGGTGTTCTTGTGCCTTTTCTGGAAAAAACACTAGCTAGCCAGGAAATGCAATATTCATATTTCTATGAGAGAGGTAAAACGTGTCATTATGGGTCCAGACTCTTGAATAAGTGGTTTCATCTCATTACATTTCTGTTGTAAATGGGGATGGTGTGACCACATCTGAGGGTTGTTCTGAAGATCGTGTGAGATAATGCACATCAGGGACTTTACACAACTCGTAAACGCCATTAATTACCACCATGTCGGAGCTCTGACATAAGGACTGCTGACGAGCACCATGCAAGGTAAACAGAGATGATTCTTACATAGGAAGAAGCAGAAAATAAATCTTCCTATAATAGTAAATGACAGCACATAGGAAGCATTTGTTAAATTCCAGGCATGTTCTACGTGCTTTACATATTTTAACACGTGTACTTCCCATTAAAAACCTGGAATGGTGCTCATTTTAGGCAAGAATGCCAAGGCCAGAGAAGTTGAATAACTTGCCCAATGCCATAGGTTGCTAAGTGACAGAGGCTCAATCCCACACGATGCGGTTTGTTCATATGAACTTTCTGACTCATGGGAGAGCTTGGGAGTAGCTGGCCCTTTATCATGGTAATGGATTGTTTACCATAGAAATCCATAAATTTAGACTCATATGAATAAAGGGACAATCAAGTGGGAAGGAAAACTTCTTTGCAGTAGAACACCAGCTAATATATTTTTAAAATGATGAGAATCAGAAAACTCAACATTTGCAATACATCATCATGATAAACAATTCAGGCAAGAAGGAAAAATAACGTGAAGGCCAGAGGTAAGTGCTGGGATATGAATGGAACATTTATACAGTCACCAAACACCTCTAAGGATCCTTCCTGATTATTCAAAGAAGTATAACAATAGCTTCTGATGAGAGAAATCTGGTCCTCGCCCTATAGATCAGCTGATCAAGTTACCAGCATCAGTAATGGGATAAACCATCTTCATGTCGCTTCCGGTGGGAGAAGGAAAAGCAAACTACCACTTCCTGAATTTGCTTCACAAAAATCCATAGCCTTGTTCTATCATGAGGAATATGAGACACATCCAAACTGAATAATATTCTAAACAGAACCTTCTTCCATCTATAGAAACATGGAAGTCCTGGAAGTGACTGTACCACGTGGTGGTGGGTCCTGGCCTGGCCCTGGGTTCCACTGTGTTTCTGGAGGCCCGTTCCTGGGGCAGTGTTGGGAGCCATCAGAGTTGAGACATGCAACTCCGTCTTAAGGAAATAGAATTAAGTTCCTTCTAGCAGAAGTTATGCGGTGCCCTGAGGGTTTGGCCAGAAGCTAAGATTAACCTGCCGCTTAGCATCTCTGCAACTTCCCCTTCCTGATCCTCCCCCATAGCTAGCCCAGCCTTGGAATGTTACACCTTGGAATGTTATGCTGCCCTGGCAGTTAGCCAATCCTGAGTTGCCAGATACCTTACCACCTTGCCATTCTGTGCCTAAACCAATTATACACTGCCAAAGACCCCTCTGCATAGGCAATCCTGCCCCGCTTTGTTTCTGCTGTATATATACAGCCATTTCAAAAAGTAAAGTTCCAGGCTTGATCAGAACCTTGTCTTGCCTCCGTTCTTCGTGTTCCTTGTTTGTTTCATTCTCTTAGGTGGTTCCTGCGTACCCCCGTTGTTGCCCCCGTTGTTGCCCCGCGGGTCGGGGCAGGGCAGCTCCTGTTGGAATGAACACGGTGGAAGGACGAGCGGGGAGCAGCCTGGCTCACGGGGAGGGGAGGGGGTGCAGGCTCACAGGGCTCTGGGGACCACGTGGGCTCAGGAGTTGGGATGAACCAGAGTTCTGGGTGGGAGGGGAGGTGTGTCTTCATGGCCCTGCCAATCCGGGGGCTGGTCCTGGGAATGGGCAGGACTTGGTGCGCCAGGATCTTCACCTGAGTCATCTGTGTAGGCAACTCCCAGCCCAAGGACTTCTGCCTGGAACCCCTTAGCCCTGGGGGTCACATCCTCCCTGCTGCCCAGGACACAGGGGGACAGCACGGGATTCAGCAGAGAGCTAGTCGCCACAATAACTCCTGAGAGGGGTGCCCAGGCTGAGGCACAGCCTTGCAATAACCTTCCATCTGGGGTGATCCAGTCATTCCTTTCCCAAATCCAGCACGGAGCTCTTCAGCACCTCCTGACTGCCGGCCTTCTCAGTGACACGTTATTCACGCACCATCCTGTAACTGTGCTCTTAGATTTCTCCTACAACATGTGTCCACTGGTTAAGCTTCAGTGTTCCTAGTCTGGGGCATATTTGACCATCTTTGTCTTAAAAGTATTCATTTGTAAAATACAGTTATTACATTTGATATGATCACCAACAGATTATGGCATTTTCTAGGGAGTGACTCTCTTTGAATCTTACACATGTGTCAGTGTGTTAACATCATGGACTACTAAGAGAAGGGAGATGCTCTGGATTCCATGGGATGCTAGGCTGCAACCTCTGACCCTCCCCTCCAATATAATTCCGTGTCAAAAATAATGAAAAGGCACTTTGGGAAATGACCATGGACTATGAGTTAGATGACAGTGTTGTATCAAAACGATATTTCTTTGGTGATAACGGGATTGCAGTTGCTTGGGGAACATTCCTGTTGACTTGATAATAGTGTCATGAAGTCTACAGTATAGTTTCCAATGGTTCAACAGTGGTGTGGGGTTGGAGGGGTGGGGGGAGGCAGTTGTTGGGGGGTGGAGTGAAAATGAAACTGACAAATATTAATATATGCCAAATCAAGGTGAACAGCATTCACGTGCTCACACACTGTTTTCCTGACCTCATTGTGGGTTTGACATTTTTCAATATTAAATTCCAGGAGAATTCAATTCATATCTCAAGGCAGATATTGCTTTGGGAGTATGAAATCTGCAATGAGTCACTTCATCAATGCCTAAATTTAAGTGATTCCTGTTTCAAAGACCGAATAGGGAAAATGGAGTGAACAGTTGGGGTCTGAAGTTGTCAGTGTAAGAAAAGAGACCCAGCAGTGGGATGGGGTTCAGTGTAGAAGAAGCTGTGTTTTCCAGGTTCTGGTGGAGTGATTCACAATCTGAAGACTTTAAAGACATGAACAAGCCGGTGTGAGTACAAACTAAGATGTGTGTTTGGGCTGTTAGTGGTGGCATTGACCTTCAGGTTAGACACATTAGGGGGCTGAGGACATCAACCAATTGTTCTCAACACATGGGTAAGGGGCTGGAATTGGAAATTTGCAATCACCAAAAGTATTGCCTTGTGAGTTTATAATTAGCTATTATCTAATTTGAGTTACTATCTGATTTATTTTTGTTCTACTCGTGTGACCTACCAAGTAAGAGAAATAGCGTTAACAATGCTTCCTAAAAAAAAAAAAAAAAAAAAAAAAAAATCTGTTTCCTGAGATAGACAACAACCTTTCAGTTCTGTCACAATATCAGGTGGAAATGAGAAGCTTCATGAGTAAAGTAAGGAGAGAAGCCACGTCTTCACAAAGGTGTAACTGTGAGGACCAGGAGCCCTTCTTTCTGCGCTCTGACTTCCTGGATCCTAGTTCCTTCTGGAGCCTCATTTCCTTCCTGCTTCCAACCAGTGGACAGGAACGGGACAGGCCATTGTCTGACTCTGAACATGCCTCACTCCTTCAGGGCCAACCCGAGAGCCAAAATCCCCACAGCAGGAAGATAAATCCAAGCTTACAGACCCATTACTCACAGAAAAAAAAGTGGGAAAGCAAATGACTGAGAGATACAACTATGGACACGCACCAAATACAGGACAGAGACAGGAGTATAAAATGAGAGCAAGTGCCTCAAACACCAAAGTCTGTGATGACTGTTAGAAAGCTGTCGAGTCAAATATCAGTGCAACTTCAAGGCACAAAAAGATAGTGAAGGGTGAGCAGGTGTAACCTCCTCAGCCTCTTACCTTGAGCAGCATTGGAAATAGGCCCTGATGATCCGAATTAGGGAATTACATTTCAGATTTCTAATCTAAAAGATTTCAAACAGGTGAAGTGTAAGGTGAAGAAGTACTTTGTGTAAGCAGTGTTTAAAGGTGATGTCCAACTAAACTGACAGACATTTCCTCCTTTATCCCAAACCCTAACCCTAACCTTAATGCTAACACCAACCCTAATCCTAACCCTAACCTTATCCTACCCCTAACCCTGGCCCTAACCCTAACCCTAACCCTAACCCTGGCCCTAACCCTAACCCTAACCCTAACCCTAACCCTAACCCTGGCCCTAACCCTAACCCTAACCCTAGCCCTAACCCTAACCCTAACCATTACCCTAGCCCAGCACAGCCCATGGCATCGCTGCTCCCCTAGAGCAGAAAGCGAGGGCAATGAGGCTGTCTCTTCCTCATGTCACAAACAAAGATTTGATAGAGCAACTGAAGTGAAGCATTGAAAGAAGGTGTTCCCTAAGTGGGCCATTGTTTCCTTAACTCAGTCAGGGAAAACACAAACGAGACACTGGACTTTAAATGAAAGTAACGCAAGCGTAGTGTTTCAGGTTGAAAGGCTTTATTAGGAAAACGGAGAACTGAGTCCTACATGAAGGTCAAGGACAGGCCCTGTGAGGGCATCGTTCCCTGAGAGACCTCCTGGGACCTCAGGACGAACTTCCCAGGACCCACCATGAGTCAGACTCAGGAAGGAGAGGTGGGGTGTCAGCCCCGAGGGCACCAGAGGCCACGCCTTCTACAGGGCCCAGGGCACGTGGCTTCAGACTGCTGAACCGCAACGTCCAGGTGGGCAGATGAGTCTCCCACGTGTCCTCAGTAGTAGCCAAAGCCACAGCCATAGCCACGGCCACAGCCATAGCCACAGCCATAGAGAGAGTGGGAGCCGTATCCGTAGCCACAACCATAGCCACAGCCACAGCCGGTGCCCCAGCCCCAGCCCAGGCCTCTGTAGCCACAGCCTCCATAGCCACAGCCTCCGTAGCCGCAGCCTCCGTAGCCACAGCCGTAGCCGCGGCCGCCGTAGTAGTTCCCGTAGTAGCCACACATGGTGCTGGTGGGGAGGGTGTCGTTGGGTGGAGAAGGGCTGAAGGTGACTTCAGTCTGGCCCCCTCTCCTCACAGGAGCCTTTTATACCCCCTCCGCGTGGGCGGGACCCACAACACAGGCGTGTCACTGGCTAATTTGCAGGACCCGTTTGGGTAACTTGTTGACTCCTGATTTGAGGCATGGCCTGAGGGGACACTGAGAATGTCTGTTTAGCCACGTCTGATTCATCTAAGCGTCATTATAAGAATGGATCATCTCATTTTCAAAAAGCTGCTCACACCAGCTCCTCAAATTATCCATTTGTCACCAGCCTTATGGGAGACCACCATTTCCCATAGACATTCACCTACTCCCGCCAACCAACACCTTTACCTTCTCTCGGCTGATAGTCAGCAGGTCATGAGAGTCTACCTTTACCTGGCGTTTCTCCACCGTGTCCCTGCTGCTCCAAACCATTTTTGTTCCTTCAGGAATTCTCATTCTACGTGAGAGGTGGTTTACTACGAAAAGCCCGAAGCTATAACTCTGCTTCATGAGACGTTTGACAAAATGCCGTCCATCGCTGGAAATTCTGGAACAGCCGTCCTGATAAACCTAACCCTGATAAAGAGGAATTCCTTTCTTGCGTGCATTCATGTTTCTTCTTATGTTTTTATTTTTAAAACCCCAAATACTTTTCCAGGCGTTCCACATTTATATCTGAATCTACAGCCAGAAAACAGACACAGCGACACTTCATTTATGGGACTGCACTTTCATGGAAGCGTTTTGTTTTGTTTTTTAAGTTTTCAACATAGTTGTGGTCATCGTGTTCTGGCTACAGGGGGGTGTGAAGGGTATGAAGAATGAGCCTGGCAGTGACACCTAGTAGGTTTCACCAACAAATCCGGGTCCTGGGTAGCACAGCTCAGACCGTGAGAATCTCACTGAGGACCATGTCTGCATTGTGCCGAAGCTCAGAGCTAAATTCAATCATCGAGTCAAGTAGCTTCTAAACTCACATTCTTAGATGACTTCCTAGGTTCCCCAAGGGCACAGTGGATTCCAGAGAAAGTTCTATAATCATTCTTTGGGTTCAAGTTGTATCTCTGTTACTTATGGCTGTGCAACCACTATAACCAGGAGTCCCCGTGGCCTCATTGGAAATGGGCTGGTAACACCACCACCCACCCACAGGGTACTTCTGAGGGTTAACGTAGTCAATGTGTGTCAGGCCTATGGACCAGGGTCCGGCATACAGTGGGTTCTACGATCATGCTTGTTCTTATTTGTGGGAGCCCCTTCCATGTCCCGCGTGGTTCAGGGTTCCTGTTCAGGGTTTGGGTTCAGGAGAAGGCTGCACACAAATGAAAAGAGACTAGAAAAGAGTTAATTTGGGAAAATGGGGAGGCGGGGGACAGGCAGGAGTCCACCTCTAGGGGGAGCACTACCACTGCTCTGGCCTTGCTATCCCTTTTATTGAGGCTATGGGAAACACCCAGATCCTTTTGGCAGAAATTCCAATAATAGACAATCAGCAAGAATTTACATATGATTAACAGGTAGAGATTTCTTTAACTACCAATGTCTCAACTAAACAACGAGTGAATAGCTCCGACCACTCAGAGCCGTTAAGGTTGACCAGCCTTCCGGTTCCCCTTTTTACATTTCCCTGTTAGTGACAATGATCAGTTTCCGGCACTTACTATTTGGTTCATCCCATCACTGTTCCCCAGAGAGAAGCTTTGGTGGAGAGCCGCTGAGTGGGACATCGGAACTCGGGCGTGCTCTGTCCTACTTCAAGGCTGAGCATCTGGAAGTGGGAGAAGGCCCTCTGGTGTTCCTGAGAAGGAGCAAGGCCCATTGGCAGACAGAATGCAGTGGCCCCCACCCAATGGAGCCAAGTGCAGACACACCGACTTCCAGCCCAGCCAATGACCTCCTGGTAGAGAGCCTCAGGGAGCGGCCCACCCAAGCTGATTGGTGAGCAGAGTGGGTTCTGCTGCGGCCATGGAGAGTGGAGACCAGCCCTGTCCCAGCCACAGACACCAGTGCTGGACAGGGAGGCTGCCCCTCAATGGCCCAACACCTTCACCCCTGAACACACCTGCCAGGGCTAACCCCACTTTAAGTCACGCTTCTGTGGGAGTCCCCCATGTTGGCTAGGACTTCTCTCTGGAAGCTGTGTCCAGCGTCACTGACACGGACCTCGTGTCCAGGCCCGTGGGACAGAGGGAGGCGGTGCCCGCTCTGAGAGCCTTGCTGCTGTTTTATAAAGCTCCTTATGACCCACCATTTCTATTACGAACTCCATTGCATATACGTATTCACTCACTCACTCGTCCTTTGTTCATTCACTCACCAGTCAGCTCCTCAAGTAAGCCAGGAGGCTACAGAGTTAGGATTGACAAAGGGCATCTCTGCTTTGCCATAAACTATGAGAGGCCGTGCCTTGTTTTCTCAACGTGTAAAGAATTTGATCGGCGTGGCCCTACTGCACACTGGAATTGTTTCCAACAGCCTTCTAAAGCCGCCACAGTCTATGTCTCCAGAGAGAAGTCAAGTACTACTAAGACCACAATGCCATAGGGAGAGTCCAGGGGTCAGCACCTTGGACAGCGCCCGGCAGCCTTAAGGGGGCAGGATTAGCATCTGTACAAAGGGAAGGGTCAGGTCTCCTCCATCCTCGTCCTCCATCCTGTGGCCACAGATCCCTGGGAGACAAGTCCACAACATCGACCTCTCGGATGATCCGATGAGAGAATTGGACAACGAATCCTTAAAAATTACCCCATAGAACAGAGAAATCACTGAGTAGACGCAGCAGGAAAAGCAGCTTCTAAAACACATTCCCGGGACACTCATTGCACAGTGCGTGTCAGCCGACTGGAGACACACAACACGTACCAATGCCGGGTTAGAAACACAACTCCACAGTGAAAATTGAGTTTAATTTAAAATAAAACCCTGAGCCTGTTCTCCTGAGTACGGAATTTCTCTCTCTACACGCGGAGAAGTGCACACAGTTGGCCCCGAGCCTACAAACATCGGTTCTGTGCACGCGCCCACCAGCTCTGTGTCCCTGGGCCCTCCCCGCTGCTCGCCTGCTGTGTGAATGATTCTCTCTCATTGATGTTTCTAACTCTCTATTCCTCTCTCTTCCTCTCTGTAAAAAAGAAATCAATAAAAATATATTTTTTAAAAAAGTCCTCCTAGACCCAGACAAGGGCGTGGTGGTGGCCAGAGGGAGGGCTGGTGACCAGAGGGAGGGGTGGGGGGCAGGAGAGGGTAAAGGTGGGACAGAGGGTGCGGGAAGGACACTGGATGTGGGGTGGTGAACACACATACCACAGACAGATGATGTACTCCAGGGTCACACCCCTGAAACCTATATAACTTTATTAACCCATGTCACCCCAATAAATGCCATAAATGTTTTAAAAATGATACAATAAATTAGAAAAAGAAAGTGCACAGAGCACCTACCAAGAATCTTTCTTATTAAAAAATAAGGTGAGCCCTGGCCAGTGTCGCTCAGTGGATAGAGCATCAGCCTGCGGGCCAAAGGGTCCCAGGTTCGATTCCGGACAAGGGCATGGACCTTGGTTGCAGGCTCCTCCCCAGCCCAGGCCAGGCTCATGCAGAAGGTAACCCATCCCTGTGTTTCTCTTTGTCTTTCCCTCTTGCTTCTGCTCTCCCTAAAAACAATGCCAAATGTCCCTGGGTGAGGATGAACCGACATAAGGAGAATGACCAGGATCACATCAACGCTCCACAGCTACCGGGAAGACACTAACAGTGTGAGAGCTAGAGGACATGGGGGGACAGGAGCCACGCTCACATGAGAATGCGACAGGACAACAGTACGGCTTCCTCAAACTATAACAGCATGAAAGAAAGGAGTGAGGGAAATACTATTAGATCTTCAAAAAGGGTTAAGTGACGTTATATCTAAGGGGAACATGAGTCCCAACATAGAAAAAAATTAATCTACCGAATAAAAGAGTAGCATGCTAATTGACTGTACCTTTATGACACCCACCAGCCAATCAGGAGTGTGTATGCAAATTAACCCAACAAAGATGGCGGGCAATTTGCATATATAGGTGCCGAGTGGCCTCTGGGCAGTGTGGGAAGGCAGAAAGGCTGCTCCGGCCAGAGTAAAGGCGGTGCTGGCAGCCAGGGGAAGGAAGGCCCATTCTTGCACAAATCTTCATTCCTGCATCGGGCCACTATATAGTTATAAATGTATATGTGAGAACCAATCAAGGAGCCTGAGCATGAACTAAGTGTTAGAGGATTCTAAGAAACTGCTTCTGAATTTATGTGTGATTATGGGATTGTGGAGAGATAGATGATAGATAGATAGATAGATAGATAGATAGATAGATATAGAATATGATAGATAGATAGATAGATATAGATAGAAGATATAGATAGATAGATAGGAATGATAGATAGATAGATAGATATAGATAGATAGATAGATAGATAGATGATAGATAAGTAGATGATAGATAGATAGATAGATAGATAGATAGATGATAGATAGATAGATAGATAGATATGAATGATAGATAGATAGATGATAGATAGAAGAGATAGATAGATAGATAGATAGATAGATAGATAGATATAGATAGAGATGAATGATAGATAGATAGATGATAGATAGGTAGGTAGATAGATAGATAGATAGACAGATAGATAGAGATGAATGATAGATAGATAAATGATAGATAGATAGATAGATAGATAGATAGATAGATATGATAGATAGATAGATAGATAGATAGATAGATAGATAGATAGATAGATGGATTATAGATAGAATGTTTTTAAAACTCACTTTGTGATACAGATACACACTGAGCACTTTTAAAAATTGTCTTGGGTTGATGTGTAAATATTCAGCAGAAATAACAAGAGTAAGAAGAAAGCACACTGGGAGAAGATGAACTAATGTGGAATAGTGAGTTATTAGATCCTGACGATGAGCTTATAAAGATCCAAAATGCAGCTCTATGGCCTCTCCTGCTGCACAGAACGCACTGATTGATGCAGACGATACCCTGGGAAGGCCTTCAGCCCCCCACCTGTGCGCTCTGTGGAGGAGAGGGTCCATGGCATGATCTATGTATGTGGTTGTAACAAGAGGATGGAAAACTCAGTGTTTGGGAAGCTGGTCGATGATGACACTTCAGGCTTCATGAACAGAGGTGAGTGAGGGTTATAAAGTGAGAACAAGAAAACACATCAGAGGCACAAGCTTTTGTCACAGGAATGCTGACTCAACGGCAGTCCCCTCCCTTACGCGGGCCTCCCATTGTCTAATAAAGCCAAGATTCGGGATGTGCACTTGAGAAAATTAGTAGGAAATACGTCGTAAACAATCTTGCAGTGTGTCCCGCCCACAACAGAGGCGTGTATAAAAGGACCGTGGTCCATGGGGATGCTCAGACTGAGGACACCTTCTCCCTGCTCGTCCATCAAACCCTCCCTCCTGAGACCATGAGCTACTACACAGGCCTGGGCTACGGCCACAACGGCGTGAGCTGCGCCTACCGTGGCTGCGGCTATGGCGGCCTGGGCTATGGCTATGGCTGCGGCTACGGTTGCGGCTACGGCGGTGGCTATGGCGGCCTGGGCTATGGCGGTGGCTACGGCGGCCTGGGCTGCGGCTACGGCTGGGGCTCTGGCGTCTACGGCTACGGCGGCAACCGCCCATCTTGCTGCAGAAGGTTCTGCTTGTATGGGTGCTACTGAGAAGCTTCCAGAGAAACCCAGCCAGCTGGTCCACCCCAGCCACCAGCATCCAACCACCACCCTTCCTCCGAGCAATCCCAACCTCATCCTCGAGCTCCTGGAAGGAACCGGTCAGAGTCAAGGAAATGGCCCGGAATGTTCCACGACTTTCTGGAAACCTTCTCCTTGGCTGCTTTACTGACTTTGGGATGCTGACGTTTTTGATCAATAGTTTCCTGCAAGAGAAGTTTAAATTAATCTTAATAAACATCTCGTTGCCATGTTAATTTCTTGCATTTAAATTGATTTTTCTTCGTTATTTGTGTGAGTGTTGGGATGTTGGCAAATGGGATGATGTGAAGGTTAATTCTATCTGTCACCCGGCTGGGCCCCGGGAGCTGATAACACACGGTTTGGGTGTGTCTGGGGGAGGGAGGGAAGGGTCGGGAAGAGATTTGCACTGGAGTCAGTGGATGAGTGAGGAGACACCCTGCCCAGTGGGCGGGCAGGAGCCGCTCCCTGAGGGCCATGGGACAGAAAGGCAGAGGAGGGCAGCGTGTTCTGTCTGCCTGAGGCAGGGCGCCCACCTCCTTCCCTGACGGCCGTGGCGGCTCCCAGGTCTTTGGGTTCAGACTGAATCGTGTGCTTGATTTCCTGCTTCCCGGTTGAGCAGGTGGCCAGCTGGTCACGGCCCTCATGGCCCCAGGTTGACGTGAGCCCATCCTGTACCAACACACCCGCCCCCCTGGGGACAGAGCAGAGGGGCCATCTGTAGAGCCCTCCTGTTTCTCCTGAGAACTCTGACTCACATAGGGGGGGAGGGGGAGAGGAGAGGGGGGGGGAGGGAGAGAGAGGGGGGAGGAAGGATGAGAGAGAGAGAAAGGATAAGAGAGAGGGGGAGGGGAGAAAGAGAGAAAGGAAGAGGGAGAGAGAGGAAGGAGGAAGGATGAGAGAGAGAGAAAGGATAAGAGAGAGGGGGAGGGGAGAAAGAGAGAAAGGAAGAGGGAGAGAGAGGAAGGTTGAGAGAGAGGGAGGAGGGGAGAGAGAAAGGGGAGAGAGTGAAAGAGGGAGGGGGAAGAGAGAGAGAGAGAGAGAGAGAGAGAGAGAGAGAGAGAGAGAGAGAGGGACCAGAGCATAACCAACTCCGATGGAACGTGTGCATCCTCTGGTTCTTTCCCCACTTCACCCCCCACCCCAACCTGTTCCCGTCTGACCAGCCAGCGGCCTGGCACCGAGCCCAGCCGCGGCCACACCCAGCGCCAGCCACACCGCAGGGAGCACGTGGGCCTGGGAGGCGGGGAGGCTCGCTCTCCCATTAAGCTGTGCTTTCATGAGATGGCCGTGGGGGTGCCTGCCGGAGCCCACGTGACCTTCCCAGGAGGCGGTGTCCTGTGGGACGAACGGCCGCTCACGAACATCTGGAGGAAAGGAGAGGAAGACAGACGGCAGGCGTGGCCCCTGGCAGCTCTCCCGGGAATCCTCGGTCCACCCCCCAGGGGACCCCGGCCCCTCCCCTCCCTGCAGATCCCGGGGGGAGGGGCAGGGAGGGTGCGTGGGCAGTGACAGTGGGGGAGGGAGGGACGGTTCTGGCCTGTCCATCTCGCCTGGGAAAGGATCCCGGTGGGGGGGCTGCAGGTGTGTGAAGTCAGGCGGAGTCCCCGCGCTCTTGCTCACGCTGGCCTTGTGGTTCTCCCTCGCTCTCTCCTGCTCCGTGGCCTGCACTCTCCATGTGTAGGCTTCAGCAGCCACGGGGCCCTGGCTGGCAGCCCCACCCCCATGGGCAGCTGGGAGCTCAGGCTGAGCCGGTCAGAAGCTGGACTTCAATGCGGAGCAGAGACGGAGGGCGGTGGCCTCGATCCTGGCCCCCAGTGGCACAGCTGCACTTCTCCCTCGGCCAGAGGGCAGAGCTGGGACCCTGACAGGGACCCCCTCGTGTTTCACCGACAGCCACGCTTCCCACGAGATCCCGTCCTCCCGGGGCCCCTGGGGAGCGCTCCTCCCCCCCACCCCCCCACCCCCGCTCCCCCAAGGCACCGAGGACTCCCTCGCCCTGAGGCAGCAATGTCCGTCCTGCTGAAGACCGGAAACGTTGGAGGAGAGCACACTGAGGTTCATCCCACAAGGGAGCACGCCCACCACGAACACAAGCCACTTCCACCAAAGTCTACACATCTCAGATCAGAAAAAGCTAAAGGAGCACGTCACCACCAAACCAGTGTTATATGAAATGCTAACAGGTGTTCTTTAAAAAGAAAAAAAAAAGAAAGATAAAAATATGAACAACAAATACATATCTATCAACAAGTGAATCTAAAAGTCAAGTGAATTAAAAATCTGAGGACAGAATAAACTGGTGAAGATAATAGAATCAGGGGCATAGAATGGGAAGGAACTGATAATTCTCAGGGGGGAAAGGAGTGTCTGTGTGGGAGGTACAGGAAGAGACTGGACAAAAATCATATACCATGGACATTTACTTTATTCAGTTTCTTCTTAAGGTGAAGAAAACTGTAAGTGTCCTAGAGAAATATAGTAGCTTTCTGTTCACCCTTTGCAAGTAAAAAGGGTGGATCGTTCCACTACTGACATGTAAAAAAAAAAAAAGAAATTATATACCTATGGATGAGGACAGTGGGGGTGGGGGGAGGTAAGGGCAGAGGGTGGAGTGGGGACCAGGTGGAGGAGAGCTATGGTGGGGGGAAAAAGGAGAAACAATTGTAATAATCTGAACAATAAAGATTTATTTTTTTAAAAAAAGTGCACACATATCACAATCACAGTGCGAGCAAATGGCACAGTAAGACCAGTGCGTCCCAGGGAACTCACTCTGTCGAGTGCGAAGGCGGAGAAGCAGATTCAGGGCTGCCCACAGAGTGAGCGGCGCCAGGGTGGGGTGGGCGGGAGGCAGGGATGGTGCCAGGAAGGCCGTGTCCCTCCGGGCCCTGCGAGGAGTCTGTGTCAGGGTCTGAGTGCTGGGCCCGGGGCTGGTTCATTTGTGATCCTTCACCTATTTCTGCGGGAAATGGTTTATGGTCTTTTCTGTGTGCATTTCGAGTTGCTGTAAAATTTCACGTTAAAAAGTGAAACAGCTCTTGGTTAGTTTATCATAATCCTCAGAAAACTGGAACGTGGGGACTGGTTACCCATAAGGGAATGGGAGGGGCGCATTCGTCAGGTTTGTAAGACTCAATCCTTTCTCCTTTCCGTTCCCGCAAACTCATTACATACAATTTGAATCATCGAGTGCGGGTCTAACTTGAAATGAGGATTTGTTGGCAAAAACAAACATCTGGAAAATGGCCTTTATGTTTTATGTTCTCTCTTTTAACCTGGACGTGTTTATCGCCAAATATAGAATTAGGAACATTTTGACAGTAGGGGGGAAATCGCTTTTTAAATCTGTAGAATGTATTTCTGGCAATGTTGGCATTGGAGCAAAGAAATCTTTCTTTACATAACCCATCCAGACACTCAAAACTCCTCTGCCCATCAGGTCCGCACACCTGGCTCCCACTGCAGGGGCCTATCCTCACGCCGTGCCCCAGCCACGACCCGGGAACCAGTCCCACATGCTCTCCAGTGGAAGCTGCAGACCAGCGCCACCTGCTGCTGTCACCAGTGGGGCCTCACTGGGGCCGTGGTTGGCCAGGACCCGCTGCCGCCACAGGGTGCCGTGGTGGGGAAGGATGATCTTAACAGATTCAGATAAAAGAAAATTCAGGGTGCATGCATGAATTCTTACTACTCCTCTGCCAAAGATACTTCTCCATTAATTCTTAGAGAGTGGAAGATGAGAAAGAGAGAAACATCGTTGTGCGGGAGACACACTGATTGGTTGTCTCCCCATGCACCCTACCCAGGGCTGGGGATGGAGTCTGCAACCAAGGTACGTGCCCTTGACCGGGATTAAACCTGGGACTCTATCTGAGCCCACCCAGCCAGGCCCACTCATGAATTTTTAAAATCTCGGTAAACAAGACCCAGAAAATAATTTCCATAATTTGATAAATGGCCTCCACAAAAAGCCTACAACTCATAGATCACACCTGGCACAGAACAGAGAGTAATTTCCCCCTGTGAGAGGAACGAGAGGCAGAGCAACAATGGGGCACTGACTTCCAGGATGAGAGAACACAGCAATGCAAGGACGCCACCACCAACGGGGACCCGTGTGCTGGGGGCTCGGGCGGGCGGGTGGGGCCAGAGTGAGACACAGGGGGAGACAAACTGGACTTGAAAACACTCATCTTTCCACGGAATCACAGAGCTGACACCTGCTGGAATAGGAAAGAGAGCAGGCACAGGCCTGCGTGCGGCCGGCGAGGCATGTGTTCAGGTTTCATATCAACCAATGGATTTGCTTATTAGATGAAGGGTTTCTCAGTTTGAGTTCTAGAATAAGCAGCGACTTGCAAAACACTCTTTTTTCTAACTGGACATAGAATTCTCACCTTGCCACAGGGTCCCAGCTCCATCCTAACCCTTTTCCTTCCTACGGACCCGAGTCAGCCGTTGAAATGACATGGATTAGTGTATGGAATTAGACATGGCACCTGGAGTTTCCTTTTTATAAATATGTCTTTATTCATCTCAGAGCTCTTCGCTTTGGGGTGAGAGTCCCAGACGGGGAATTCCACCTGGACTCGGAGGGGTCATTCCAAAGGTCCAGCAAGGTCTTCCTGGGGGTTAGCAACAGGAGGCCCTATAGACAAGTGGCTAGTGGCCCAGCCATAGCCTTAGCCATAGCAGGACCCGTATCCACAGCCAGAGCCGCAGCCAGAGCCAGACAACAGTATGGTGAGGGCCAGAGGAAAAGGGGTGAGGGAATGGTGGGCAAGGGGGAGGGACAAAGGGGGAGAAATGGGGACGGAAAGAGACTTTGTGGGGTGATGGGTGCATGATGCCATGTGCAGATGGTGTCTTGTTGCGTTTACACTTGAAAACTATGTGGTTGTGTTGACCAGGGTCACCCAATACACTCAATAAAATAACTTTTAAAAAAACACGCGTGAGCCGTCACCCTCAGCAACCTATACCCGTCAGTGGCCAAGGCAGAGAGAAGCATGGAGCACTCAAGGATTATCTCTCTTGGAAGGAACAGTCGTTTATAAACAATCAAGCAGAGAATTGATTGCTGGAACTTCATTTCCCACAAAAGAGAATCTCCCACACGTGGACTTCTCCCTCCTCTCTTCCCTGCACTCCGCTCCTCTGTGTAACCTTCAGAGGAGACCACATGATGCCATGCACAGGAACCCGTGTCCTCCGGTCTCTGTGGGATGACTGCAGATCCAGCTCATCGTTGGAGCCACGTTTTCAGATGGAACTGCTCTGGCCACACATAGGGTTGGTTTACAAGGTTTTCCCTCTGAGGACTCGCTGACCTACACGAAACAGGCAAATGGAGACTCACCATGCACTCCTGTGGCTACCAGCTGAGGAGGTCACGGAAACAAGCCTATGGAAGCATCATTCTTCCACCTCTTCTCCAACAGCTTTGTCAGAGAAGGCTAATCACCCAGGTTCCTATTAGCTTCGGCCTTGTTTTATGGTTGGGGGTCACCACAACATGAGGAACTTGTTCTCCCCAAACACTGGCTCAGCCTTTGGGTGGAAGTTGGAAGCTGAAGTCCGGAGGCTGCTGCTGAAGCTTGCAGAGAGCCCCTGGGAAAGCACATGAGCGTTTCCTTAATTATTGTCAGCTGAGTCCAGGGCGTTGGCAGAGCCACATCCTGGAGACATACCGTGCCAGAGGCAGGAGTGTTGTCAGCCTGACCCTTCGCTCAGGTGCCAGGGGTGGGTTTCGTTATCTAGGTTCAGCCAGGAACAAGTAACGGATGCAATTATCCGGGCTCAGCCAGGAGTGACAGCTACACAGAAGCCACAGAATGAAGAATTACGGCTTGGTTTTAACCATGATTTCACATAATTCCTTTGTCTTAAACTCTAGTAAAACTTCCTGGAATCATGCTGTGTAAAATAAACATACTGCACCAACTCTGGGTCACTGTCTCTCCATCAGAGGGCCAGCTGTCCCACCCTGCCCCAGCTTTTCCCCTTCATCTCTGTGTCTGTCTCTTTCTTTCATTTTCTCAATCCCCAGCCGCCCCTACTCAGGATCCGTGGTCTGCTCTCTAGCGGAACTGGATGCTGTCCAACAGAGAATTACTTACAGAAGCTCAGTTGAGCTGTCCCGCACTCTAGAATATTTGGAAAGGTCTTCAGACCCAAACCTTAGATCTCAGCTACCCCAGCCCCCGGCCCTTATGAACGAGCTCATCATAGGGGCTCTGATGGCGTGAGATCGGGAAAGAGACGCAGGCGCTGGTGCTCAGGACCCAGAGGAGACAGGACATGCTCAGAAGGCTTTGAGCTAAATTTAGGGAAATCAGTGTTGATCTCTAACCTGTTCAAGGACCAAAATTGCCCAAAGGAAATCCATGAACCCCAGAGACTTAGTAGTTCATTTCATTTCTACCTAATTGGATGGTGTACTAGTCAGGATTCTCTAAAGCAGTGGTTCTCAATTATTTTCATTGCTACTTCAATGATGGACTTAGGTGACCCTGCTAATGGTTCTCAACCTGTGGGTCACAACCCACAGATTGAGAGCCGCTGTTGTAGAGCCTAAGACCATTGGAAAGCAAAAATATTTACATTATGATTCATTAACAGTAGCAGAATTACAGTTATGAAGTAGCAACGAAAATAATTTTATGATTGGGGGTCACCACAACACGAGAAATTGTATTAAAGGGTCGCAGCATTAGAAAGGTTGAGAACCACTGCTCTAAAGAAACAGAACCAGTAAGAAACAAATAGATTGATATTTGATTGATAGGTAGATAGATAGATAGATAATAGCTAGATGATAGGTACATAGACAGATGATGATAATGGGAGATGATAAATAGATGATAGATAGGTAGATGATAGAGATAGATAGATAGATAGATAGATAGATATAAATAGTTAGATAGCTGATAGATAAGTAGATGATAGTTATATAAATAATATATAAAATATAATAAATCTATAGAATATACTAGAAGATGTAGGAGAGATGGTTTTAAGGACTTGGATTCTAGAATTTGGGGGTCTGTTAAAACCAAATGTGCCCAGCAGGCTGGAGCCACAGGGGACAGTTGACGTTGTAGGGTCATGTCACCTACAAAAACTGTCCCTGACTGCTCTTCATCTCTCCTCATGGATCCAAGTACTCACAGCTTAACCCCTCTGGCCAAGTTTCAGGGGCCAGACGGCCTTGTATCACACGGCTCACTCCTGGGGCCATTCACACGCCTTCGCAGTGTGGGCCACCCGAATTCACAGGGACCTGGGCCCGAATCCTGGCTCCGCCACCGGCACACTGCACCAACTGAAGACAGGTCCGTAAGCTGAGGAAGCATCAGCTAAACAGAGAGCAATGCACGCTCATGTGTTCATTCCGCTTCTACTCGCTGAGCAGCAATGAAGAAAGCGAATCAGCCAAACCCGAGGAGGTTAATCCCCTGATGCCAATGAGAACACAGTGAAGCACTTTGGACAACAGCTCGTTACTCAGAGTAACACCCGCCGGTTCCCTGGCTTGGCCCTGAGACAGGCGCTCCGTCCTGTAATTGTGGGAAGCGCACGCTCGGGCCCATAAAACGTTTGTCTTGGAAGCCTTTCTGGCTTCGGCATGGGGAGACCACGGAGGTTCTTCTCGTTCCGAACGCTGGTGCCAGCGGAAGATCGCACACAGAAAACCCGGCTCCGCGGGAGGGAGCGGCTGTTTTTAAGTTCATTCGGGGTTTTCAGTCCTGTCCCTGGTGGTTTCAGCGAGCATAAATGTTGATTGCAAAACACCTCTCACTAATTACAGGGGACGCCTCTCGGAGAGCCGTGTGAACAGACGTCTGAATTCACTTCTTAAAGCTTGGATACTGCTCCCCTGGCCGCCTCCAGCCTCAGAGAAATTCATCCCGAGTCTCCCACACGAGCTCACGCTGTGCGAACGGCCTTTGAAACGATTGTTCAGCCTGGCGCCCGCGACACTGGGAAGCTAGCTCGTCCGCACAGCCATGTGAGGAGACCGGGCTGAGGGAGTGTCATGTGACGGGACCAATGTGGCAGAGCCGGCGGCACATGCCCTGCCGTCCTGGGCAATTCTCCGGCAGCCCACCGCCCTGTCCTCCAACAGTTACGGCACGGAGACACCGTGCCTCCAGGGGTTACGCCGTGCCTGAACCGTTATCCCCAGTCACGCTGTGGTGAGTGGGTCTGTGTCCCTCTGAGAACTGGAATAGACTGTCTTCCCACCGTGGCCATGAGCGCTGAGTTCACGACCCATCACTGACCCATGTCCGAATCCTCTATCCACGTGAGATGCAGCGTGTTGGCGGTGATGTTGTGTTTATGCTTAGATGCAGTGTGATAAAGGAGTATGCAATGGATTAATAAATATGCAAAAGAACCAGCATTGGACCTCAACCAACAAAACCTCATGACGCACCCTGAGCCTCACCCCACCGGCTCCCAGACCCCAGGGCTCCTCCCCCCCTCCCCCGGCATCCAGGCCGGTACAGAGGAAACCGGGCGTGGTGGGGAGCAAGGCCTTATGAAGAAACGGCTGGCTGTGCCCCGTGCGGAACAAGCCAATGGCGCAGCCCTGAGCTGGCTCCGACAGCATGGAGCAGGGACAGGAACAGAAGTCGGAAGTCACGTTGGCCAGAAGCTCGGAAGGAGGTCCGCTGTCCCGGGACGTGATGGAGCTCACAGTCCACTGAGGCTGGCAGTGTCTGCATCAGGTTTCACGGCCAATAGCAGCTCTTCCCTTTGGGGTGAGAGTCACAGACAGGGATGTCCCCCTGGACTCGGAGGGATCGTTCCAAAGGCCCGGCATGGTCTGTAGTGGGGGAGGGGGTTAGCGGCAGGAGGCCCTGTAGACAAGTGGCTAGTGGCCCAGCCATAGCCGCAGCCATAGCGGGACCCGTATCCACAGCCAAAGCCACAGCCAGAGCCGTATCCACAGCCACAGCCTCGGCCCCGCAGGAGTCCCTGAAGTAGCTGCCGCCCATGGTGTGAGGGGGTCAGGTGAGGTGCCCGGGTGCGGCTGAAGTCTGCGTATCCACACTCTCCCAGGACCTGATGTCCCTCCCGGCAGCGGATGCTCCCTCACGAGCTCCCCTCCCTCCTTTACAAGTGTTTGTCCAGGTGAGCTCACCCCAGCCGGCGACCTCGCTGGGAAGCCATGGCTTACTGCTGCTCCCTGGACGTGCCTCAGCCTCGAGCAACGTCAGGACCCATCGCTAAACACACACGTGCGCAGCCATCACTGTACCGCCTGTAATTGCGGGAAGAGTCCATGACACAGCGGCTCACCGCGGTAGGTTGGGACCGTGACTGTGTTTACCACTCTGCCCTGTCCACGTCTGAGCCATCACCCATGAAACCGGGGTTCTGCTGTGAATCCTCTCTGCCCCGTCACCATCTCCGTCCTCGCGGCATCTTGTTTTTCTCCTTTCCTAATATTTCCGGGAGGTTCTCACCCTAATCCCCCCTAAAGCGCGTTTCCCAGCGTGGGGCCAGGAGTTAGCACTTCGACACGTGTGTACACACTCCCAAGAACTTTCGTCTTACACCCCCACTAGAATATGCCCGCTTTGAATACAAAAATAATCATTCCTATTCAACATTGCATAAAAGCACATCACAGAAATCAAAGAAGACATAACTATATGTGGGTTGGAAAACTCAATATTGTTAAGGTGTTTATTCTACCCAAATTGGTCTATATTCAACTCAGTACCAATTGAAAACTCAGCACGATATATTTAGGGATATTGACAAGCTCATTTTAATGTTTATATATAATAGATACCAAAGATAACTAAGATAGCCAAAATGCTTTTGAAAAGGAGCATTAGCATACTCACATCACTTAATACCAAGATTGATTAGGGCCCTGAAGTAAACCGCCCGTGCGGCAGGGGTGAGAGAAGGCACTCATTTGGTGGATGGAGGGATAAACAGACCCGAGAAGGAGCTAAACGGCGGCTGCCTAACGTGGCGGTTAGGACACAACGCTAACCTCAGCAAGGACTCCAGCCACAGAGACACAAACACGTGCAGGAATGAATGCCATTTGTTTGTTTAAACTGCAATTTTTTTTTCAAACTACAGAGTTTTAATTCCTGTGGACAATACCTTGAATAGAAACTAGAGAACAGAAAAACCACAAATTGACATTTTGAGCACAATCACAATCAAATCTCCCATCTTCAGGTCACACAATGGGTGCATTCATACTGCCTCAATAACAAACAGGAATCGGATGTAAAAGCAGGAGGTGTCCAGTCCTCACTGGACTGTAGAGATGACGAACGGGCATCCCTCGGAGGAAAAGCGTTAATTTTCCATATTTTGTTAGAGGCACAGGGTGTTGTAGGGGATGTTCTAGCAGCAAGAGTAGCATCGTCGGTAGCAGCAGCCAGAGCCATAGCCACAGCCATAGCCACAGCCGTATCTGGATCCATATCCACAGCCATATTTGGATCCATAGCCACAGCCATAGCCACAGCCGTATCTGGATCCATATCCACAGCCGTAGCCAGAGCCGTAGCCAGAGCCACAGCCACAGCCACAGCCAGAGCCAGAGCCGTAGCCACAACCGTAGCCAGAGCCGAAGCCACAGCCCCCGTAGGGGCTGCTGTAGTAGTTGCAGCACATGCTGGCAGAGGGTGAGGGTTCGGTGGAGGCGAAGAGGGACGTTGCTGGATGTGAGTGTCGCCTCCCACCCTGGGAGCTTTATATTCGCCAGGAAAGGCCCGGAATGCCATCACATGTGTGACTCACCAGGAAATGCTCACTGGTCCCGGCGTGTGCAGGTCACTCCTGTCAGTGATCATGGGAGGACTCGGTGATAAGTGGCCCATTACTGCAGTCTCTCACTTTTACTGGGACCCGTGTTTGTTCTGTGTCACCTTGGCCTCGTCTTGCGCCGATGACACGTCTAGAAGGTGAGTTTCCATCCATTGCCCAGTTCCCTGAACACGTGATGAGAGACGCCTTTTACACAGCACGGCTCGGGGCGGGCCGGGAGTGTATGCCGGGAACCCCCTGACCAGCTTAGGACGCACTGATGACGTCACAGGAGACGTGTCTCATGGACACCGCGCTGCCGTCCACAGACACTGCTCCACGTGCCATAGCACAGAGCGCCTATCGTCCCATCCACGGCACCATCTCGTCGGAGGGTATATTCTCACCCCGAGGGCCCCTCTCAGTAAGGTTTTATCAGTTCAAGGTGGTCATTTACTTCAAACCAAAATGACAGACACACACACACACACACACACACACACACACACAATTATCCTTCATTAGAGGCACAGTGGACAACATTTGTGCAGGAATAGGCCCTCCTTCCCCTGCCTTCCCTCCCAGCCGCCCGGGAGCCAGCACCTCCTCGCTTCTGTCTGGAGCACGGCTCCTGTAGCTCCCTCTGCCACCCCACCACCCCTGTTCCCCTCAGAGCAGGAGTCCTGCCCCTCCCAGCCACTCCATGCCTGAATATGCAAATTAGCCTCCATCTTTGTGGGTTGATTTGCATACTCACTCTGATTGGCTGTGCACGTAGCGGAGTGAAGGTTCATTTGCATGTTTCTCTTTTATTAGATAGGCTTGTAATGTTGAATGTTTGTTAAATCACAAGTCTCGGGGATTTTAACCTTTTGGGTCACAGAGAAATTGTAAACGCAGCAGGGTCTTCCCACACTGTGGAAACGGGGGCACCATGAGGAGGGAAAACTCCCCGAGAGCCCGCAGCTCACCCGGCACCGATCCGGGCTCCCTCCCCTTCGTTCTGGGACAGGATGTCTCACTTTCTAATGCCCGGGCCGCACCCACGCTGGGCCCAGAGCTCATTGCCACTGCCGGAGGCCGTTCACAGGAAATCACTTTGTCACAGTTACTTCAGTGTCTCTCCTTTTCCCTGGGACACCCTGGTCCTGGATGAACTCACTTCGGCACCTCTTTCAGGAGCCAATCCCCTCAGGCAGCCGCTCCCCTCCCTGTCCCTACAGGGGGTTGTCTCTGACATCCGGCCCCGGGACCGGACCCGACCTCTGTGGATGCGCAGACCCAAGGCCCAGGTCATCCACGGCCCCCTGACTTTCCTCCTCCACACACACCCCACCCCCCCGCACCACCGACAGGTCAGGAAGAGGACAGCAAGGAGCCTGTGGCAGTGACCGCACAGGAGCAGCACCTACGTGTCAGCTCACAGGAACTGGGGTCTGAGCTCAGCCTGACAGGCATCTCGGCTCAGAGTTTCACAATATCACAACCAGGGGGTCGGCCAGGATGTGGGGACACTGCCTTCAGCTCATCCATCAAGCAGAGCTGCCAGGTTTAGTACATATGACCCCAATAGTGCATGAAACACATTTATACCCAAAAGTATTTTTGGCCCTGGCCGGTTTTGCTCCGTGGATACAGAGCATCACCCTGTCGACTAAAGGGTCCC
This sequence comes from Pipistrellus hanaki, assembly GCF_964339955.1. NCBI lineage: Eukaryota > Metazoa > Chordata > Mammalia > Chiroptera > Vespertilionidae > Pipistrellus > Pipistrellus hanaki. The sequence continues at coordinate 52,522 of NW_028182274.1, read as the reverse complement.
AGGTTGGATTCTGGCCAAGGGCACAGGCCTGGGTTGAGGGCTCGATCCCCAGTGGGGCCATGCAGGAGGCAGCCGGTCCATGACTCTCTCCTCATGGATGTTTCTCTCTCTCTTTCCCTTCCTCTCTGAAATAAAAAATATTAAAAATAGACATATTTGTATTTTCGTATCTGAAATTCCAACGGTCCGTCTTGTGCTTTGCCTGTAAGCCCGAAACATACATCTCTCAGAAGCAGCAGCCCGTCACCTTTGCCGAGGTTGGAAGCAAGTGACAGGCTGCTCCTCCCTCCCCACCCCCGTGATGGGGAGGGCTCAGGGGGAGGGGCTCGGGGGAGGGACCCTGTGTCCTGGGGGTCATCTGGGACTCTCTGCCCTTGCCTGAGAACTCCCTCCTTAGGGGCGGAAATGATGGCGTCTCACAGGGCATGCGGTGAGTGACTGCGATGAGGCTCCACAGGGGGTGTTTCCAATGTGTGTCCTCCTCCTCCTCCTCCTCCTCCTCCTCCTCCTCCTCCTCCTCCTTCTCCTTCTCCTCCTCCTCCTCCTTCTTCTCCTTCTCCCGCTCAGAGGCCTCTCTCTCCCACGGGGACCAGCTCCTGCCCCTCGGGCACCTTGAACCTGGAAGCTGTCCTTGTTCCGAAATGTCCCTGCCCTTTCCCTCTGCTCACGCTCAGTCCCGCCTCCCTGTGGTCTCCTCTGTGATTGCCTCCATCACACAAACCCGAGAGCCTTGGTGTGACACATGCCAGGGTCCCCGGACAGACAGTCAAGGCCACGGGAGCACGGAGGCCTATGGTCAGCACCCAGATGGCCACAGCCGCTCTGAGCAGAAGCCTCGTCGGTGCCCACGGCCACAATGCCACGAGCGGTGCGAGGACCCAGCACACGGCGCCCTCTGCAGCCAGCGGGGTGGATGGCATGTGGGCAGAGAGCCTTCCTGTCTGAGGAGTGACATCCTAGCTGCTGACCGAGGCACGCGTGCGCGCGTGTGTGTGTGTGTGTGTGTGTGTGTGTGTGTGTGTGGTGTGTGTGTGTGTGTGTGTGGTGTGTGTGTGTGTGTGTGTGTGTGTGTGGTGCATACATGCATTGTTGGGTTGCTGAGTAACATGGAGAGAATGGACAGACCCAGGTCATGGGACATGCATGCACAAGAACAAGCCCGAGGAAAATGAAGTAACAACACAACACACAGTGAAGAAGCGGCCACCGTTTCAGAGATGAACCCACATGCGTGAGGTTCCGTGTGCCCAGCACCCCCACGGGGCTGGAAGACACACAGCGGGTGGCAGTGGAGTCTCCGAGGACGTCATGGAGACAGAAGATAGACCACAGCCGCTAGGACCAACGACACGTGTTTATTGGGGAAGCGCCACCACGTGGAAGCACAGGGTGGGCGGCGTGGGCCGGCACGTGGCCTCCCAGCAAAACCAGGCCTCCCCCTCAGGGAGCATCATGGAGTGACAGGGGCCCGGACAGCACCCGGCCCTTCGGGGGGCCCGTGTCCTGCCGCCTCGGACCCGCTCTGCTCCGTGGGAAGTGAGACACCAACAGGGAGGCCGAGGAGGATCGCTTCTGAGGAAAAGGCAAGTGGCAGCTCCATCCTAGCAGCAAGAATAGCACCTTCTGTAGACAAATGGGCGGTATCCACAGCAGCCGCAGCCAGAGCCGTAGCCACAGCCATAGCCAGAGCCGTAGCCATAGCCAGAGCCATAGCCACAGCCATAGCCAGAACCATAGCCACAGCCATAGCCAGAGCCATAGCCATAGCCAGAGCCATATCCACAGCCAGAGCCAGAGCCAGAGCCACAGCCATAGCCAGAGCCATATCCACAGCCATAGCCAGAGCCATAGCCACAGCCATAGCCAGAACCATAGCCGTAGCCAGAGCCGTAGCCACAGCCATAGCCGCAGCGGCCGCAGGAGCTGCCGTAGTAGTTACAGCACATGGTGCCTCGAGGGGGTCGGTCTTTGGAGGAGGAGTGGCTGGGGGTGGGGTGTGGAGGCCCCCTCCGGCCTGAGACCTTTATACCCCAGGACGAGCAGGTGGGGCGCCCCACACGACTCCAGCGTGGCCTGTCACACAGCAATCTTCATGGTTAACAAGCTGCTCACCCTCAGGACGCATTCTCCAGGTGTGATGCCCAGGCTGGGCCCAGCCGGTCACAAGAATTGTAACAAAACAGACACAATCCACACAGTGCACAGGGACAGCTCACCTGCCTGAGGGACACGTGACTGAACAGGCCTGTGGAATGTCACCACGCTGGTGCAGGCTTTCCCTCCGGGCCAGGAGGTCCCTGTGCACCCAGGGACACGAGTGGCCACAGGGCGACATGCCAGCCTCACCCCTCGGCACCGCGGGTGAGCGCCTGCGCCGGAGTGAGGGGCCCTCGGCAGGGCCCTGAGCAGGCACCCTCGGGTGATCCAGCGTGTGCAATGCACCCGCAGGGAAGCCCCTCGGTCTAGTCCGGGAGCAGCACCCCGTCTCAGGAGCTTCTCGGAAGATGCATCCCTCGCCCTTAGGGCTCAGTGGCTCCATGGTTGAGCATCGACCTAGGAACTAGGAGGTCATGGTTCAATGCCTGTCAGGGCACATGCCCCAGTCACGGGCTCAATCCCCATTAGGGGTGTGCAGGAGGCAGCTGATCCATGATTCTCTCTCATCACTGATGTTTCTATCTCCCTCTCCTTTCCTCTCTAAGATCAATAAATATTTTTTAAAGAAAGCATCTTTGAAATGCACAGCGAGCGCTGGGTGTAACAGCCCTGTCCTTGCACAGCCTGGGCCCAACCCACCTGCAGCACTGAGCGTGCTCCAGCCGCCGCGGTCTCAGCCCCAAGCCCCCCGTCAGCGTGAGCCACGCCGATGCCAGTCTCTGTTTCCTGTGAGTCCACAGGACGAGGCACTCGCCAGCTGTTGAACAAGAGTCCGTGCTGTGTTTCCACCTGTAAAGGGGCTATTTTCTTGAAGAGGACATAATATAAGAAAAAGCATTATTATTATTATTATTATTATTATTATTATTATTATCTCCCTCTAGAGCTTTGGAGACACAATCACACTTATTACTTCATCTGATTCTTTTCTCTTTTTTTTATTGGTTTTTTTTTTTACAGAGAGGATGGGAGAGGGACAGAAACACCGATCAGCTGCCTCCTGCACACCCCCTACTGAGGATGTGCCTGCAACCAAGGTAACATGCCCTTGACCAGAATCTAACCCGGGACCCTCAGTCTGCAGGCTGACCCTCTATCTACTGAGCCACACCAGCCAGGGCACTTCATCTGGTTCTTTCATAAACAATGTGAAACAATCTGAGTTCCTCACATGCACATACACTACAGTGAGAAGACCGTGGCCAAGGATGGTCCAGTCTCGCCCAAGAACGCGTAGGGCTGGGGTCAGAGTTGAATTAACTCACTCCTCCTCTGACGTAGGCCCTGGCTGCGTGAGTGAGGGGAGGAGATGCGAGACCAGGAGTGGAGGGTCTGCCCGTAGCAAGCAGAGAAAGGCAGGGCCAGCCCCGGGGAGAAAGACAGAGACTCTCTCCCGAGGGTGTTTCTAGAGCACAGAGCTCAGCTCATGTCTCACAGGACCTACACACAAGGCCCTGACCTGCAGGCGCCGTTCCTGGGGGGGACCATGGAGTGAAACATGGGTGCCTAGACCCGAGCTGAGCTCTGTGCTCTAGAAACACCCTCGGGAGAGGGAGTCTCCGTCCGCCCCGGCTGGCCCTGCCTTTCTCCACTTGCTACGGGCATACACACACTCTCCTGGTCCCGCATCGCCTCCCCTCACTCACGCAGCCAGGTCCTGCTCTCACCACAACCCCGCAAAGAAGCTTTCCCACCTACATCCTCACACTGTCTGCCAAAGCCATCGCAAACTGTTCTAGCAATTAATCCCACAAAAACGTGAGAAGCAGGACCGAAGCATCAGGAAATAAGCGACTCCAATAAAACCCACTAATTTGTCGCCCAAAATAATGGACAAGCATGATGCCACGTCAGCTGGTGCCCCAGCCTGTGTCAGAGTTGGCAGCTGTGGGGCACACGTATGATAGATGCTCAGAACACGGAACATGGGTGCCTGCCTGTGTCTATTTACAGGAGGACCTGGACACCAACGTGGAGCGGGCTGTGGTCCTCTGGCCGTGGGGCAGTAGCAGGTATAGCTCTCTCCACCGATCAACGTCTTCCTCTCCTCCAGTGTGCTTCTGTACATGGCAATGCCCGTCTTCCTTTCCTCAGCCTCCTCCAGAACCACACATACACACACAGAGAGGCACACATGCACACACAGAGACACCTGTGCACACACGGACATGTGCTCACAGAGAGACACACATATGCACATGCATGCGTGCACACACAGACACACGTGCATGCAGAGACATACACATACACACGTGCACACTTTTTCTGCTTGTATTGCCCCCGCTCCTCATACGTTAGCAGCACTGGGCGTTCGCTCTGCTGAAAGTACAGGAATTCTCTGACTGAGAGAGACGCACATTTCAGATTCCTAAACCTTGTGAAATGGTAGACTGTGAAGGCTTCTTCCTGGATTATAAATCACCTTACCCGTGCCCTCACAATCATCCTTGCTTTTTGTAGACTGCCTTCCACAACAAGAAATATCAAACCATCAGCTAACTTTCCAAAGAGCGGTCACTGTCAGCAGTCCCTTCCCGAGATCGGTCCCTAGAGCGCGCTCAGCCTCGGGTCTGACCCTCGGAGGTGCCGCTGGGGAACTGCCTGCCCTGGAGGAAGTCCTGTGTCTTCCCTCCTGGACACCTGCAGCCTGGGGGGCCTCGCCAGGGCTGGCTGTGGGGGGCCTCTCCAGGGCTGACTCAATCCCCAGTGGGGGGCGTGCAGGAGGCAGCTGATGAATGATTCTCTCTAATCATTGATGTTTTTCTCTCTCTCCCTCTCCCTTCCTCTTTGAAACCAACGAAAATATGTTTTAAAAATTTTTTAATTAAAAAACAACAACAACAAAGCAATGGGCTGTCCCATCCTGAAGCCACCCAGACGCTCTAGTCCCATCCCTCCAGCTGCCCACGGAGCAGCCGCCAGGCTCTCCCACAAAAGCAAGAACCGGGCACCACCTGCTCAGAACCTGGCGGCTCTTCTTCCCCTCTCACACGCACTGCTGTCCCTTCTGGTTGCTCTTTACAACGGGCATCAGCTCATGTCCAACTCCCAGTGCCCCCTGAGGGACATCCCCACACCCAGCCTTCCCCTCCTTCCTATTCACCTGGAGGATTCCCTCCAGAGCAAGAATAGGCTGTCTCCATTCTTAGTTACCATTATGGCTGCTCTTCTGCCTTTACCTAATCCTACCCAATAAAAGAGCAATATGCAAATTGACCATCATTCCAACATACAGGAAACCAGTCAGGTGGTAACCACAGGCCGTGGGCGCAGACCCCATGTGGACACAAGATGACCGCCACAAGATGGCCTGCAAGGGAGAGCAGTTGGGAGGGACCAGGTCTGCAAGGGAAGGCAGTTAGGGGAGATCAAGCCAGCAAGGGAGGGCATTAGGGATGACCAGGCCAGCAGAGGAGGGAAGTTGAGGGGGACCAGGCCTGTAGGGGAGGGCAGTTAGGCATTAATCAGGCTGGCAGGGGAGTGGTTGGGGGTGATCAAGCTGGCAGGCGAGCAGTTGGGAGCCAGCAGCCTGGATTGTGAGAGGGATCCCAGATTGGAGAGGGTGCAGGCTGGGCTGAGGACACACCCCACCCCACCCCTCGTGCACAAATTTTGTGCACCGGGCCTCTAGTTTAATATAAACACTCTGAGAAGACAATTTGTCATCTTCCTGCTTTGTCTGTAGTGTATAGTATGTGACCCTTTCAAAAGCATTTGTCAGTTGGTGACAAATCAATTCCATCCACCTCCATGGATGCAAACAAATATAACTGCACTCCCACCAAATGTGGACGATATAATGGAGAGTTTTTCTTCTAATGCGTCTTTTCTTTAATGCTCTACTCGTCAAGCTTAGCACCTTTGTCTGCTTCTAGTTCCTCAGAAACCCTGGAAGCTGTCTGCTTCCCATTTCTCCTTTAAGGGCCCTGGCTGCATCTCTCTCTGGGACCTCAGACGGCTCCTCCTAAGAATGTATCATTTTGCTTTTTCTTTCCCTTCCAGGTCCATTGTTCTGAAATGGTGTGATTTGTTCTCGGGTGTGTGAGTGCCCAAGAAAGTGAGCCATAAGAAACAGGTGGAGAAGTCATTACTTGTGATTCAGGAACAAGACAAAAATGCTTGCATTGCATCCAGGGGGAACCCACAGTGAAGTCACACACTTTAGCCCTATTTTCAAGATCGCCCATAACGTTTCAAAAGGGAGGAACTCACAGGCCAGTCCACACAGATTTCTTAGAACAAAAAAAAAGCACATTTTTATTAAAATGGTGATTTGCAAAACTGCAGGATGTTCGTGTCATCAACACCATCATAACAGACAACGGAGACGAAGGCATCCAGGATGACATTCGGAAACCAGTCAGGTGGTAACCACAGGCCGTGGGCGCAGACGCAGAAGAGGGCAGTTGGAGGGTGGGGTGAGATTTCTCGGCTGCAGGAAACTCGAGGGTGGGTGCTGAGTCAGGCTAACTTCGGGGGTCATTTCAGAAGCCCGGGAGGATTGGAGAGTGGTGCTACCAGCAAGAGGAGTAGCATCTTCTGTAGCACAATGGCCTGTAGCCGTAGCCACAGCCATAGCCTCTTCCGTAGCCACAACCGTAGCCACAGCCATAGCCAGATCCGTAGCCACAGCCGTAGCCAGATCCATAGCCACAGCCGTAGCCAGATCCGTAACCACAGCCGTAGCCAGATCCGTAGCCACAGCCGTAGCCAGATCCGTAGCCACAGCCGTAGCCACAGGCGTTGCCATAGTAACTGCCACACATGCTGTCAGGAGGAGCGAGCTCGGCTGTGCTTCGGGAGGTGGTTCTGGGTGTGAGCCCCCTCCTGCCCTGGGCCCTTATATACCGTCCGGCGCCGGCACGCATGCCATTCCTCCTGACTGAGCCAGCAAGCATTCAAACAGTGACATGCTACGCGCCAGTCACCACGGACAGCCAAGCCGCTCTGCGTGGGATGTGCTCATTATTTCGGAGACAGTTTTATTACAGAGCATCCTTCTCCCTGGCTGTCTCAGGGAGGCCCAGGACAGACCGGGATCAGAGCCCCTGCAGGCACGGCCCAGGCGAGCTGCTTTGGTGCCACACGGAGCAGCTTCCCATCGAAGCCAGAGAGGCCCAGGGGCAGGGAAGAGAACTTGCTGGTTTGGGGTGTTCAAATTCCTGCCGCTCCCCGAAAGTGTGTAAGCTGCTTAACTTATTTCTTTATTTCCTCTAAATATTTTCTAATTTTATGTTTACAGCCCCAGCTGAACCATAGCAATCGGCAAGAAGATGCCTGTAAATTAGTGATAGACAATAGATAGATAGATGATAGATGATAGATAGATAGATAGATAGATAGATAGATGATAGATAGATAGATGATAGATGATAGATAGATAGATAGATATAAAGATAGATAGATAGATAGATAGATAGATAGATAGATAGGTTGGTGGGCAGACAGGTATATAGATAGGTAAATAGATGACAGATAGATACATAGATGAGATAGATGATAGATGGATGGATGGATAGATAGATAGATAAATTAGAGATAGAGATAGAGATAGAGATAGAGATAGAGACAAAGACAAAGATAGAGACAGAGACAGAGACAGAGATAGAGATAGGGACAGGGATAGGGAGAGGGAGAAGGAGAAGGAGAGGGAGAAGGAAAGGATTAGGGACAGGGACAGGGATAGGGATAGGGATAGGGGCAGGGATGATAAAGACAAAGATAGAGACAGAGAGTCAGACACATGATGAAAGTTCATGATTGAGGCCATCACATGACCACATACTGACTCAGTTGTAAACTCCCGCATGCCCCTGGCTTCTAATCCAATCACCGAGATTAGAACATCTTCCATCTTGGTTGCGTCATTCCTCATACGTCTGTCTGATCTCTGGGTGCCGACTGGTCATGGCAGCACATGGTCTCTGCCTGTCCCTGAACCAGCCTCTCAGAGCGCAGTGCCGGCACACGGTTTGGGCTCAATCAGCATCCCCTCTTCCCCAAAAAGATGGTGAAGCTCAAATGCTGGTCACTGCTTATAACCTGCTAGAAGCCCGGTGCACAAAATCCATGTGCGGGTGCGGCCTGCGGGCCTGGCCTGTGCTCAAGGCTGTCTTCCCCAGCTGCCTGCAGCCAGCCTCCCCACCCCCACCCCGCCCCCCATTCGCCATCAGGTGATCAGTGTCTGACAGCCAGGGGAAGGACCAAGAGGTGGGCTGTTCCTGCCCGCTCGCCAGCCCTGCCCCCACAGTGGGTGGCCATCAGGTGATGGGTGCCTGCCGACCAGGGGAAGGGACAGAGAGGTGGTCAGTGTGCCTCACAGTAACCAGTCAATGGTCTGAGCATCCTGAGGCTCAGTTTCAATGGTCATTCTGGTCCTTCTGATTGTTCTGCTGTAAGGGTCAATTTGTATACTTCCCTTCTATTAGATAGGACACGATATTACCCTTTTATTAGATAAGATACGATATTACCCTTCTATTAGATAGGATACGACATTACCCTTTTATTATATACTACCCTTCTATTAGATAGGTTAAGATATTAACCTTTTATTACATAGGATAAGATATTACCCTTCTATTAGATAGGATAAGATACATGCACATGAGCTTGAGTTCTCTTAGTCACCAGTCTAAACATTTTACACACCTGTTCCTCACATGCTTCACGCCTATTGCGTGTTCCTGGTGTAGAAACTGCGTTCAACACACGTGATTCCCGTCCCCTCGTCGTTTCGCACACAGTTTCACATTCTCCCCTGATGCCCATGTTAAATACCCATCCTCTCTGCACCGAGACGCTGGCTATGGTGACCTTAACGTGATAACCTCACAGCGTGGGGTTCCTCCCGGCACATGTATGTGCTCTCCACACGGCCTCTTCTCGCCCCCACTGACCCCGTCTGTATGCCGGTCTGCTCCTAAGAGCCCAGCGCCTACGTGACACCTGTGGACGCGTGTACAGAGGCAGCAGCTGGAGGACGGCTCTCCGAGGTGGGTATAAAGCATCTCATCTGGGAACCTCAGGCTGCAGTCCCATAAGAAACTGGCATGGTTTCTCTGAAATCTCAGGAGCGGTAAAGGCAGGGGCACTGTAGAAACAGATTTTACTTTGAGGAACAACCACGAAGATGTCTTGCTACTTGATTAAGTCTCATCATTGTGCCACGCCAGGACAACCAAGGGTTCGGTGAGCCTGAGGGAGGGCTGGTGAAGGATGAAGAAAAGACAGACAAAGAGAAAAAGCTGGGTCTAGGTGGATCTTCTGTGTCTGGCTGAGGCCACAGAACAGATCCAGATGGCAAACCTGATGGTTTATTTTATAGTCAGGAACAAACAAGGTAATCTACAATGTTGTTGTAAGTTTCACTTGTATTGGCAGCACTTGCTGCACCCCCCACAGCCCACTAGCTCCCCAGGAAAGAGCTAGGGAGCCGGCACAAGATCAAGCTTAATTATGCTGAAGGCTGTGCCCTCTGAGCTAGAACTTGTTTACGGCTTTGCCAGCAGGTCAGTCTGAGGCTTACCCCTATAACTGCTCCCTACACATCATAACAAAGAGGTTTTAGTCAAAGATCCATGAACATGAGTCCTCCCAAGGGCGGGGAAGACGCTCAGAATCCCCCTCATCGGGATGTTCACCTCCCCTCACGGGTTTCCCCAACTTCCCCTCCCCCACGCCGTGCCTCCCACCAGCCCGGCCCGCAGGCTGGGGGCCAAGCGCAGACGCTTCGGACCGGAGTTTGGGGAGAGAAGCCGAGGCCGGAGCGGCGGTCACACCGGAGGCTCAGGGGCTGCGAGGGGAGCCAGACCCCCTGGAGTTCCGCCCGCAGCTCCTGGCACAGGCTCCGTTCCCTCTGCCCGCCCCGCGGGGGCGCTACCTCCACACGCCTGGGAGCAGAGAGCCCCACGTTCCCGGCAGGTCTGGTTTGGGGTCACAGCCCTCCCAGCCGTGATCACACAGGCCCGAGGCCTCCTGACGGACCGCCCTCAGACGGCCAGCTCCCACAGAGCCGCAGCGGCAGCCTCAGTGAGCACCCCCTCTTGGGATTGACCCCGCCTCTCACCCTGTAAACCTCCACCCTGCCTTTTATGGCCCCTATAACCACCTGGGAAAACAATGACCTCACCCCATTCCCCCTCCCCCAGGGCTCTCACAGGACAGCACGACTCCACTGAGGCTGCGGGGAGAGCAGAGGAGGGGGCCGGACAGACAGACAGATGGACAGACAGGAGGCGGCTCCACCGCTGCCTCCACAGCGTTCCCGCCCTCTGCTCAGCCTCCGCGTCGGATAACAACCCCTTTCCTGTGCGACTGAGCGTCCGGGGGACCCGGTTCCATTTGCAGAGAGAAGGTGGACAGTCACAGCAGCCACAAGTTCGCTCCTATTTCCCACCAAACTCCGCAGCAGGGAGGCCTCCTCCTCCTTTACCTGCACTCCCCACTCCTGTGGTGAATGTGGGAGAGAGCCAATGAGGGAGGGAGGGGGGAGGGAGGGGGGAGGGGGGGAGGGAGGGAGGGAGGGAGGGGGGAGGGAGGGAGGGAGGGAGGGGGGAGGGAGGGAGGGAGGGAGGGAGGGAGGGAGGGAGGGAGGAGAAGAGGAGCGGGTGCTGTGTGTCCCTTAGGGAGCGGGTGCCTTAGGGTCGGCCGGGGTCTGACTCGCCCGGTCAGTGTTGCCTCATCTCTCCTGCCGGAAGGAAGGAAAGGAGAAGCCAGCCGCTGTTTATCCTTTATGCTGAGTCAGCCTATGAAAGGGATTAACTTTATTTCACGATCGTATAAAATTAACCCGTAAATAAGAGGCCCTGCTGGCTCAGATTCTCAACAGGAAGTGCCGGCACCCAGGCCTTTACACCCCAATCCTGCCTCACCGTCCCCCTCGCTGTCCCCTCTTGTCCAGGACGAGGCTGCAGTGAGGGTGTTTCCTGCAACGTTTAACGGTCATTCCCAGGAGGCCATAGCACCAATTCCTCCAACCAACCTGTCCCCGTCCCCTCAGACGGGGCAGCCAGGTCTGGCCAGAGATGAGGAGACGAAGCATCCGTCTCTCAGAGACGCCGCTGTCCTCCCGGCTCACCCCAATCTCCCCCCTCCTCCCCAGGGGAGCCTCGGTCCGTCCACACTGACACCCGATGCCGCACAGCCCCCTGGGTGCTCGTTGTTGAGCTGCTTTGTGTGTGTTTTCCGTTTCCAGGTTGTAAAATCCATCTTGAGCTGCTTCCTAGTCATTTTATCTTCAAGTCGTCTCTGCAGAGCATCGAAGAATGTAGCCTTTGTTTCTGATAGGCTTGGGATTCTCTCTCTCTCTTTTTAAATAGATTTTTGTTGATTTCAGAGAGGAAGAGAGATGGAGAGAGAGAGAGACACCCATGATGAGAGAGGATCATTTGATTGGCTGCCTCCTGCTCGCCCCCTACTGGGGATCAAGCCCACAACACAATCAGGAACCAAACCGTGACCTCCTGGTTCACAGGTCAACGCTCCACACGCAGCCACGCCAGCCGGGCGGGATTCTCTCTTAAGGCCACACCTGCAGGTGGTCCTGCCTCACCCAGCTTCCCCGCACCCGCAGGTGCCCCTGGGGTCCCCGCTCCCCAGGACACACAGGAGGCTGGCCCGACCGGTGGCCCCACGCCCTCGGAGTCCCTGGAGCCTCTCACCACCAGGCTGTCTCCCACCCGCTGCTCTGAGACACGGACTCGGGCTCCTCCCTGCAAACCAACGGTGGCTCAGGGGCTCCCACACACCGAACCACACACAGGGAGCCAACGGGGACTCACCGGGAGGGGGTGACTGCGTGAAAAAGTAAAACAAAATTCCAAATCCAGACAAAGCTCCGGACGCCCGGGGCATGGCACGTGGGTCCAGAGAGACGCCCTCCGCGCAGGGGCAGCAGGCAGGATCGGCGGGCGAACCGGCCCCCACACCTGGCCACTCACCACCCAGGTGTCCTCGGGGCTGAGCCCCCAGGCAGCCGACTTTAAAAACAAAGCGGGCAGTGACTGCATGAATGTCCACTGGAGGGAAGGCGAGTGCAGGGCGGGCGGGGCTTCCGATTGGCCGGCTTGTTGCTGGGCAGGGAGAGAGTCTGCCGGGCACCCTCCTGCTGGTACTGTATCTGACTTCTTCCTTCTGGGTTCTGTGATTGGCCCGAGGCCGTGCTCCAGGGCTCCCCCTTCTGGCCTCCTGCACATTTTTTATTAAACTTACGGGTTCCCTAGGTTTGGGGCAGACACTTCCCTGTCAGGGGCCTTGTTTTCCTGCACTAATGTTGATAACAGGACTGTCCCCCTGGGGCTGCTCGCGGTGTGGTCTCTGCCAGGCCGTCATCCTGCTCGCCCTGTGGTCTCTGCCGGGCCATCATCGCCAGTCGCTGCTGTGGGAGCCATCGCTCGGGGTCAGGGTCTTTATTTTCACAGCCTTAGGAACTGCTGCTGTTATTGCTGCTGATTGCTATCTGCTGATGGAAGATGTCGGACCTTCCCGTGAGGTTAACAAGAGTATAAGCAGCGTATGTGGGTCAGAAAATAAAAAACCTCCAAATCGGTGTGTTTGAGAAAACGCCTCTTGATTGCTTATTTTTAAAAAAAATAGAGGTATGCAAAAATCATGTTTATTCCTGGTAAAGGAGTGTAGAAACATTAAATGAAGAATAAGCCATGCTTGTTTGCCCCCAAACAGTTATTGGGGTGACAGAGGTTAATAAAGTCATCGGTTTCAAGTGTACATTTTTATCCTCTGTACACAGCATTGTGTGCCTCCACCCACAGTGAAATCATCTTTGTCACCATATATTGGACTCGTTTAACTTACATTTTAAAATATTTTTATTGATTTCAGAGAGAAAGAAAGAGATAGAAACATCAATGATGAGAATCATGGACTGGCTGCCTCCTGCATGCCCCACCCTGGGGATCGAGCCCACAACCCGGGCCTGTGCCCTGACCGGGAATCAAACCATGATCTCCTGGTTCCTAGGTGGACGTTCAACCCCAGAGCCACCCGGGCCTAGCGTGGACTCGCGAGTTTCCTTTGTTCTGTCACACCCAGGCCACACCTTCAGGAATCATGCTTCATGTAGCATCCCGTCGGCCACCAGCATCCACCCCGTCATCCGCCTGGATCTGCCTCCTCCGTGGACCGCGTGGCTCTGCACCGCCCCCTCTGGCCACGCTCTGTGGGTAGAGCATCGGCCTGTGGAATGATGGCCCCGGGTTCGATTCCGGACAAGGGGGCGTGCAGGAGGCAGCCGGTCCATGATTCTCTCTCCCCATTGACGTGTCTATCTCTCTCTCCCTCTCCCTTCCTCCCTGAAAACTATGAAAATATCTTTTTAAAAAGCAGGAATGAAAGGGAATGGATGGATTGGAGGGGATTCGGAGGGAAGGGAAGAGGGAGGAAGGGAACGGAAGTAAGAGCAGGAGATGGAATTTGATGGGACACAGATGGGCTTCTGCAGTGCCATCTGGCATGAACTTGTCGGAGACCCTGGCTCAGAGAGAGTTTCTGGAGGCTGTTTCGCCCGGTGAGAGGCGGGGTCCTGGCCTGGAGCCCGGGGGGGCGGAGCCAACAGAGGAAGCAGCACCAGGAGGAGTGCCAGCGCGTTGGCAGGGCTGGCCGGCGGGAAGGGGAGGAGGGCGGATGGGCGCAGAGAGCAGCGCCTCAGGCCTTGGCAGCGCGGCTCCGGCCTCACAGCGGACACGCTGTGTTTTCCTTTCAGCGGAGCGGCTTCCGCGCTCGGCCGTGGCCTCTGGGACGGATGACGGTTCCCACGGAGTGGAGCGGGAACGGCCGGGTACGCTCCCAGGCAGCCGTGATTACCGTGATCGGCGGAAACTGGCTCTTGTCCCCACGGGCTCCACACCCAGGAGACGCTCGTAAACAGGGGGGTCGGTGTTAACGGGCGCCTCCGGCTGCGGGGGGGGGGGGGGGGGGGGCGCGGGCATGACAGTCCCCTGTTACGTCACTGACTGTGTCATCCTGTGTAACCACGTGGGGGCGGGACACGTGTCCACGCGGGCTCCGTGATCCTGCTGGAACACCCGGCCGATTCTGTGTCCGACGATTCCCCCAGAAACGTGGGTCGCCCACAACCTGCAGAGTCTGGGCGTCAGGAGTACACAGACTCCCTGGAAACTGGAAATCACGTTCTTTTTGATGTTTTTATTGATTTCAGAGATGGGGAGAGCAATTGTCAGGCAGCTGTGGCTCCGGCCCCGTTTCCTGCCTTCCTACTGTTACCCGGGCACGTGGGGTCTTCTGTTCCCTCTTCACTCCCTCTGCGGCCAACGATGTTTCTTACAAGGACACCCCTCCTGTATCTATCCACTAGAGGCCCCGTGCACGGATTCGTGCCCCGGGGGGTCCCTCAGCCTGGCCTACATGCTCCCTCAATCCGGGACCCCTCAGGGGATGTCGGAGAGCTGGTTTCGGCCCCATCCCTGCAGGCCAGGCCGAGGGACCCCACCGGTGCAAGAATCTGTGCACCAGGCCTCTAGTTTGCATATGAGATCTTTGGTTAGTCTCTTCTCGCCCTCCCCACTTCCCTCTGAGAATCATCAGTCTGCTCCAGGTTTCCATGCCTGAGCATTGAGCATCTGCCCCCTGGTGGTCAGTGGACATCACACTCAGTTGAATGGCTGAACAGTCCTTGGGCAGCAGCAGACGGGCCAGACGGGGGAGGAAACGGGAAGCCGGAGCCCGGGAGCAAGGAGCTGAGGCCAGCCTCCCAGTGAGAGGACGCAGACTCCACGGAGGCCAGCTCTCCCGCTATGCCCCCCCCCGTCCCCCGATGTGTCCCCCACGGGAGCCGAGGCCCCCCTCCACCTTCCGGAAAGCACTGAGAGCGCTGCCCCAGGTTGGGGTCTGGGCGCCGTGACCAAGGCCACGCGGTCCGAGTTGATTAACAGCGGCCATCCCGGGCCCCTCTCCCAGGGACGGCGAGGGCCACAGAGAGGCGCCCCCTGCGGGCTCTGGGGGGATTAACCGTCCCCTGACCTCCTGGTCCCAGTAGAGGAAGACACCCCGGGACGTGACGGCTGGAAGGGCCTGAGCCTGACGGACGGCCACATAGGGCCTTCCTGGTCTGCCCGGCGGTGAGAACAGCCCACCCCGCGGTGAGAACGGTCCTCCGCGGTGAGAACGGCCCGCCCGGTGGTGAGGATGGTCCTCCACGGTGAGAACAGCCCGCCCCTCAGTGAGAACAGCCCGCCCCTCAGTGAGAACAGCCCACCCCTCAGTGAGAACAGCCCACCCCGCGGTGAGAACGGCCCGCCCCGCGGTGAGGATGGCTAGCCCACGGTGAGAAGCTGCTGCGTCCTCAAAGCCTCTGGTGGCGTCCGTGTCCAGGCGTCGCCATGACAGGAACCACAAACTTACTGAGCGCCCCACGCCCCTGCAGTGCAGTTGGGGGGCCTTGGACTGGACCTTGGAGGGGGGAGGAGGAGGGAGGAGGAGGGGGTGATGTGACAGGGGGTGCCCCCCCAGTCACCCTCAGGCCCCACTGCCTGTGTGTGCTGGTCCGTGGCCGATGCCGGGACACTTACAGAGGACACGTCTGGTCCTGGGCAGGGTCCGGGCAGAGTCCGGGCAGGGTCCGGGCAGGGTCCGGGCAGGGTCCCGGGCAGGGTCCAGGCAGGGGTCCCGGGCAGTGTCCGGGCAGGGTCCCGGGCAGGGTCCGGGCAGGGTCCGGGCAGGGTCCGGGCAGGGTCCCGGGCAGGGTCCGGGCAGGGTCCCGGGCAGGGTCCGGGCAGGGTCCGGGCAGGGTCCGGGCAGGGTCCCGGGCAGGGTCCGGGCAGGGTCCCGGGCAGGGTCCGGGCAGGGTCCGGGCAGGGTCCGGGCAGGGGTCCCAGAGGGACACGGAGGTGAACAGTCAGGTCATCCCCTCCCTCCGCCGCCTGCATTCATGTGGAGATGACTGAACAGGCAGGGACGGGGGGAGAGAGAACCGACAAACATGTGTGCACACATGCACAGCCATGGACACGGACAATCGGTGGTGAGGGCCGGGGGCGGGGGCTGGACGAGGTCAGTGGGGGAAGGAGCCGATGTAATACTCCCAACAGCAAAGATGTTTTACATCCCCCCTTCCCCCCCCCCGGGCCCTGCGGGAGGAGGGCGCCGGGCGCAGGACCTGGCCGTTGGCGGGACCCACGGCCTCCGGGGAGGGAGCCCCAGCCCTCCCCCTGCAGGTCACTCAGGGTCCGGAATCCCCGCGTCCCCGCTGCTGCTTTTCTTTAATATGTGGTTTGTATTTTTTTTTTTTTAATATATTTTCATTGATGTCAGAGAGGAAGAGAGTGAGAGATAGAAACATCCATGGTCAGAGAGAATCGTGGATCGGCTGCCTCCCGCACGCCCCCTACTGGGGGTCGAGCCCACAGCCCAGGCCTGTACCCTTGACTGGAATCGAACCCGGATCCTTCAGCCCACAGGCCAGCGCTCTATCCACTGGGCCACATCGGCCAGGGCTCCGGCTGCTTCTACCCCCTCCCCACCCCACACACAGGAGGTGTGCACCCCAACACGAAAGCCACGCGGGAGGCGCTCTGCGCAGTCAGACAGGTTTATTGAGGCTGGGACGGGCCCTCCCTCACCCCGGGGGGGCCGGAGGGGGGGAGGCTGGGGGAGCGCCCAGAGGGAAGGCGGGTATGAGGTCCAGGCTGCTGCCTAGGTCCCCACAGACGCCCCCGGGCGGGGAGCTGCGGGCAGCCCTCAGCGTTCATCTCCGTCCTGGTCCTGGTCAGGGTGAGCGGGGTGAGTGGGGGACAGGAGCCGGTGAGCGAGGGGACGGGAGCCGGTGGGGAAACAGGAGCCGGTGGTAGCTGGAGCTGGAGGCCGGCTGGAGCCGGTGGGGGGACAGGAGCCGGTGAGCGAGGGGACGGGAGCCGGTGGGGGGACAGGAGCCGGTGAGCGAGGGGACGGGAGCCGGAGGCGGGCTGGAGCCGGAGTGGTGCCGGCCGGTGCTCAGTACAGGCCGTAGGGCCAGTACCGCCGGTAGTTCAGGCAGCCGCCGTAGCCGTAGCCGCAGCCGTAGCCCACAGGCGAGTAGGTGCTGCCGTAGCCGCAGCCCACGCTGTAGCCCAGCGGGTAGCCGTAGCTGCCCCAGTAGCAGCCGGGGAAGACGGCGCCCGAGAAGTTGCCGAAGCCGCTGCAGAGCATGGCGTCCGTGTGGCTGTCCGAGTGGCGGTGGAGGAGGTGGAGGTGGCGGTGGTGGAGGAGCTGGTGCTGTGGCTGCTCCCGGCCGCCCTTTTATCCCCCGCGGGCGGGCCGCGGGCGGGCGGGGCGGCACACCGCGTGGCACGTCTGCGTCCGGGAAGCTCGTTAACGGCTGTCTCAGATGTCTTTCCAGCGGAGGGCGCTCCCAGCGGGTCCCGGGGGAAGGGGGGGTCCCCTCCCTGGACGAGGCCGGGGGGGAAAGGGGGGGCTGGACGTGGGACAAGGCACGGACACGCGTGGCCTGAGGCGCCCCGTGGGCCGTGGCCAGCCCCGTGCCAGCCTCCTGCCCCGGAGCCCGCAGACACGCAGGGACACGCAGGGACACCAGGAGCTCCAGGAGCTGTGCTGAGTCAGCATGAGCCATGCTGAGTCAGCGTGTGGATGAAAGCTTAGCACACGGGCCCCCTCAGAACCGGGGTCGGGGTTACTGGGTTCCCACAGATGTGACGGGAGATCTGACTGGGTGGGGGGCACTCAGACCACATACAGACCTTGGGACACGGGAACCCACACCTGACCCCCACAAGCCTGCTGGCCGGGGGCACCCAGTGCCCTTAATTAAAAGGGTTTGGGGGTGGGGGGCAGTGGGCAAGGCCACGCGACGGGCTCATCAA
Organism: Pipistrellus hanaki; assembly: GCF_964339955.1. Lineage (NCBI taxonomy): Eukaryota > Metazoa > Chordata > Mammalia > Chiroptera > Vespertilionidae > Pipistrellus > Pipistrellus hanaki. The sequence continues at coordinate 34,532 of NW_028182274.1, read as the reverse complement.
AAAGACCCTTTTCATTTATTTTTCTCTGCTGAGAGTCCCCGTTTGGAAACTGGCTGAAGGTTTCCCTATCACAGACCTCTCCCCATGACCCCGACATCACACTGCCGCCCCTGCCCAGAGGAGCCAGTGCGCCATTGTGAAGAAATAAGAATGTTTAAATTAAAAGTGTTAAATGTGCGACTTGATCCTAGACACAAATTATCAAACAGCTGTGATGTGCGGGTCTGATAAACTTTTTGAAGTAAATATTGAAAAAAAATAACAGAAAAACACATGTGGAATTTTACCCTACAATGTGTGTGTCTGTGTGTGTGTGTGTGTGTGTGTGTGTGTGTGTTTTATTTCCTATCAGGCGCATGAAGCCAGACGCCTGTCCAAGCTGATGGCCTGGGAGGGCCAGGTAATTAAATGGACACTGTTTACTCTCCGGGGCCACACGCCCGGGGCAGGGAGCAAACCCGCCCCTCTCCACACAGACATTTAGTCTCAAATGGGAAGTCACAGAGCAACACCACCCATCAGAGCAAGAGGCACAACCGTAATAGTAATACGAACAATAAAGACTTATTTAAAGAAAAAGAAAGAAAGGAAGAGAAAGAAAGAAAGAAAGAAAGAAAGAAAGAAAGAAAGAAAGAAAGAAAGAAAGAAAAAAAGAAAGAAAGAAGAAAGGAGAGAGAGAGAGAGAGGGAGGAAGAAAGAAAGAAAAAGAAAGAAAAGAAGGAAGGAAGGAAGGAAGGAAGGAAGGAAGGAAGGAAGGAAGGAAGGAAGGAAGGAAGGAAAGGAAACAGAAGGCTAATTGGGGTGGGCGGCCCTGGCCCTGATGGTTGTCCCCGGGCGGCCAGCGCCCTGCAGGAGGGACGCAGCGTGCCACCTGAGGCTCGGGCGGCTGTGTGACCCACTGACCCCCCAGCCTGCCTCAGGGTTTTCCTCCGGCTACCGCGGCCGAGGCGTGAATTCCGGGGGCACCGCGACCGCAGGGTGAGCCCCGGACGGGGACGCGTGTACGATGCAGAGCTGAGCCGCCTCCTCCCCACTAATGGGCGGTGACCCAGAGGCCGCGCTGCCCTCCGCCCCACAGCCCGGCCCCGGTGACTCAGCACCCAGGTCCTGTGGCCACCGCTCAGCCGCCAGGGAGCCAGTGCCCGTCACCCCTAAACCGCAAACACCCCAAAGCCGGCCCTGCCGGAGGCACACAGGAGCACGTCCCCTCCCGCTCGGCCTCGTCGGGACAGAGGGGTGTGGGCGGGTGGGCGGCCGGGGCAGAGAGAGCCCGGGCGGCCGGGGGCAGAGAGAGCCCGGGCGGAAGGCTGGCATCACTGCACCCGCCACGGCCAGGCGGTCTGAACGAGCGCCAGCGCAATTACGAGGCTCAGTTCCAACGTGTTCCTCTGCCGCCTCTTTACCAGCTCAGAGGCTGGCTTCCCCGCCGGCAAAATACCAGCTGGGTGTCTGCGCAGCAACGGTGAACAAGAAGTAAAATATGAAGTCTTCCCGGCCGCGGGGCTCTGTGGCTGAGCACCGACCTGTGAGCCAGGAGGTCAGGGATCGATTCCCGGTCAGGGCACAGGCCCGGGTTGGGGGCTCCATCCCCAGTAGGGGGCGTGCAGGAGGCAGCCGGTCCATGATTCTCTCTCATCACTGATGTTTCTCTTTTTCTCTCCTCCCTTCCTCTCTGAAATCAATAAAAATTATATATTTTTTAAAAATATGATGTGTTTTAAAAACTTGAACCCCACTTACAGGATCTAAGTTTTGTCTAGAAATTCTAACACAAAATTAAGTAAGGGGAAAACAATATTTATCAACAAATCATTCAAAAACAGAAGGAGCAGCTGGCTGAGTCCTGCTTTGGGCCGAAGGAAGCGTGACTCTGACTCGGTTTACCCCAGGGGGACCCAGGCTTTGTGGAGCCTGAAGCTCACGGTGTGGGAGCCCCTTCTGTGGAAAAGACTGCAGCCCTGAGATATAAAATCACCCTGGCCGGTGCGGCTCAGTGGATAGAGCATCGGCCCGAGGACTGGAGGGTCCCAGTTCTATTTCAGTTGAGAGCATGTGCCCAGGGGCATGCTGAGTTGCAGGCTTGATCCCCAGACATGGCCAGCGCACACACAGGAAACAACCACCCGATGTGTCTCTCACATGGTTGTCTCTCTGTCTCTCTCGCTCACTCCCTCTCTCTGAAAATCAATGGAAAAAACAAGCATACAGACACGTCAATGCAGATAATTAAGCCAGAGGCCGGCTGCAGGAAGATTCCTGCAGTGGGGCTCCAGCAGCGGTCTGCTTCCCTCCCTCCGCCCCGCCCGCTTGCTTCTCCGCAGCTTCACCCCTTCTGCAGCGCTCGGCTTCCTTCTACTCTGTCTCAGTCTTCGCTCTGCGCCAGGATATGCAAATGAACCACCATCTCGGTTGGGTTAATTTGCATACTCGCTCCTCATTGGCTTGTGGGTGTGGCTTGTGGGCGTAGTGGAGGTATGGTCCATTTGCATGTTTCTCTTTTCTTAGATGGGATAGCAAATAGTTGTTAAAATGTTACCAGGACTCACACAAAAAATTAAACACCGACAAAAATCACAAATAGTACAAAGCTCTGCAAACACCTCTCACTGCTGAGCTGTCTGACAGGCTTCTGCAGCGCGTGCCCGTGGGCCAGCTCGGCTCCGCCTTCTCGAACGGTGTCCTCCTCCAGGACGTGTCCTGGCCCATGTGACGGCCACGTTCTCGCTGGACCAGGACCCCTGGTCCTGCACCCCCATTGCCACAGACTCGGGGCCCGTCGGGGAGGGGCCGGCAGCAGCCCCTGGAAGCCGTCCCCCCACCAGAACGGCTCGAAACGTCTTCGTCAGACGCACAGTGACTGCGGACTGTCAGTCTGCCCCCAGCACCCACCTGACATGTGTCTCCCACCCCCTCCCCACCCAGACCCCAAATGCCTCCCAGCGGGCAGGAGGTGGGACCCGGGGGCCCCCAGCGGAGAGCAGCTCCGTCCACACCAACCGCAGCCAAAGGGCCCGACTGAGGCACGTCTCCCCCAAACTCAGGGTCACGTGACAGCGGGCTAAGAGGAAGGACAACCGTCTGTTCTGTGCACTGACGGTGTGGGGCTGTCCGTGGCCGGGTGCTAAGTTTAAAGTTCATGACCCGGTTCTCTTTCTAACAACCGTGGGATGTTTCTGCTCGTGTGTCTTTGACTTCAGACAAGATCTGCCGTAAAAAAAAGAAGGGAGGTGTCTTGCTCTTTGATTTCCTGTGAAGGAACGAGAGAAATCTCGTGTAGCCATGTTGACGTGCAGTCCTGTCCTCTGTGGGCAATTAAACCGTGTGGTCTTCATGCTACGTTCTCAGCCTCGAAATGTGATCACTCACCAAAAACGAGAGAGAAACCACGGGGAGCGTTTTAAACGGGAATTTAGGACACCTGTCAGCGGGAACGAGGTGTCCTCCCTGCACCTTCCAAACGTGCGTTTGTGCAGACACTGACGGAGCCTCTGCTGAGCTCCGGCCGCCGAGGCCCGCGGAGGTGAGCTCTGAGGTCTTTGGGACGATTAGAGATAATAAAACAGCCCTGCAGCCCTGCCAGTGTGGCTCAGTGGATAGAGTGTCGGCCTGCAGACCTAAGGGTCCTGGGTTCAATTCCGGTCAAGGATACGTATCTGAGTTGCAGGCTCCTCCCTGGTCCGGGCCCTGGTTGGCCTCCTACAGGAGGCAGCCAATTGATATGTTTCTCTCACATCCATGTTTCTCTCTGTCTCTCCGCTCCCTTTCACTCTCTCTAAAAATCAATGGGAAATATCCTCGGACGAGGATTAACAACAACAGAGCCAGAGGAGACCAAGTCTCAGCACAGCTGTGGGAATTATGTAAAGAGACGTGCCTGCCTCCGAGACACCACCTTATCCCAAATGCCTGCCTCTACCCTCCCTCTCAGAGGCTCCAAACCATTGCATTTTCAAATATATATATGTTTTTATTGATCTTAGAGAGGAAGGGAGATGGAGAGAGAGAAGCAGCAATGATGAGAGAGAACCGTGGATCGGCTGCCTCCTGCACGCCCCACACTGGGGATCGAGCCTACAAACCAGGCATGTGGCCTGACCGGGAATCGAACCGTTTCCTAGGTCGGTGCTCAGACATCTCGGCCAGAGCCTCAGGCTGCCGGAGACACGGTTCCAGGCACCCGCCCTCCCGGCGCTCGGGGCTCAGCCACGTTGGTGAGGTTCTGGGGTGACGACATGAGGAGCCCCTCACTCCTGATGCTGGCGATTGGACGCGGACCCACGTGGTTTTCTGAGAAAAGAACGGACGCCCCAGCATGGGGTGTGCCCCGGGCTCCGGCCTCCCGACGGGAAGGCCCCCGTGCTTCATGAGAACGTGGAACAGAGGTCCGGGCAGGGGCGTTCCTGCTCCACGCTGAGCCCCTGGAGGGAAGGGGGACTCTACGTCTCCTCCGTCCTGGGTGACGAGAGGGGAGCTCATAGCAGCGGTCTGCCATGGGCGGGCAGAGCCACCCGGAGCGTGTGTGAGCTCACACAGCACCCACGGCCGCGCTCCTGAGGAGAACAGACGGGAAGGGCCAGCCCCGGCTCCCTATGGCAGGACAGACCCAGCCCGAGTCTCACTCGCCCACTGGTTGCCCTTTGGAGGCCGGAGGTCATGACCTTCAGATGACCTTGAACATGACACCTCCTCCTGCTGCCAAGTAAGACAGGACGGCAAGCACAGGCCCCGGGACGCGCCATGCCATCAAAGTCCTTCCGACCGTAAACTCGGCGTAAAAGCCATTAATTACGTGTAAAATTAGGACCCGTGTCGCCCAGATTTTTTTTTATTGATTTCAGAGGGGAAGGGAGAGGGAGAGAAAGAAGCATCCATGATGAGAGAGAACCATGGATCGGCTGCCTCCTGCATGTCCCCCACTGGGGATGGAGCCTGCACCCCGGGCCTGTGCCCTGACTGGGAATCAAACCCTGACCTCCTGGTTCACAGGTTGATGCTCAGCCCCTGAGCCAGGCCTGCCGGGCAGCTTTGAGGGAAGGACTCTTTCTCTGGGTCCCCAAACCTGAGGATGTGCTGATCGCTGAGCTGTGGGAGTGTCCGGGGCGAGAGCACCTGGGCAGGCAGCCGGCTCCTCAGCCTCCGTCCACAGGTTCACAGGCCCCACGTTGTGGCCTGGTGGCCAGAGCCCAGCCACACCCCACACACGTGTGAGCTTCCGTGGGCCGGTGCAGTGTTCCAGGCCCAGCCACATGCCACACACATGTATGAGCTTCCATGGGCAGGTGCAGTGTCCTGGTCCCAGCCACACCCCACACACACGTGTGTGAGCTTCCATGGGCCAGTGCAGTGTTCCAGACCCAGCCACACCCCACACACATGTATGAGCTTCCATGGGCAGGTGCAGTGTTCCAGACCCAGCCACACACCACACACACGTGCGTTTCCCTGGGCCCAGGAAGCAGTTAGCAGGACAGCAGACAGATCCTGAGCACCTTCCGTGGAACCAGCAGGGGCGTGAGGACCTGACCGGGAAGGAGCCAGCTTCATCCTCATGGAGCGTTTGGCTCGACAAAGCAGAGCTCCGGCCAGCGAGACGAGAGGTGCCCCTGAGTGCAGACACCCCAACATCACAGGCGCTTCCGATGCCGCTGCTGTCCCACGAACAATAGGGTCCCTCCAGCACAGCCTCGTGTCCCGAGGGAAGGAGGTGAGAAACACAGGCCTCTGCCGCAGGGGAGAGGCTGTGTCTCTGAGCTGCTGTTGCTCTGGGCCAGAGCTCAGGGCCCCTGAGAACATCCAGTGGGAACTCTTCCACAGCCTGAGGCTCCACCCTCTCAGGCTGAGCTCTGAGCAGGGCTGGGGAGGCCTGAGGGGACGGTCACTAATGACGGCAGGGACGCCCCAGCGCCCAGCAGCCAGGAAGGGTCCCTCCTCACGGCCAGCGCGGACGCACACAGACACTGTCAGCATCTTTGGGGTCAATCCCAGAGTTACTTTTATTTTATGTTTTTTATTTTATTTTTTATAACAGCTTTATTGAGATATAATTCACATACTATAAAATTCACCCTTTTAAAATGTACAATTCAGTGGTTTTTATTATGTTCAGAGTTGTAACAATCTAGCAATTACCGCTATCTAATTTTAGGATCTTTTCTTTTTCTTTCTTTTTACAAAGACATGCTCAGCCCTTGCTGGTTTGGCTCAGTGGATAGAACCTGGGACTGCAGATTGAAAGGTCTAGGGTTTGATTCTACCTCAGTTTCAGGCTCCTTACCCATCCCCTGCCCTGGTCAGGGATCATGCAGGAGGCAACCAATGGTTCCTCTCTCTTCCACTCTCCAACAATCCATGGAAAAATACCCTCGGTGAGGATTAAAAACAAACAAACAGGAAGGTGGATAATCTGGTCAGAAGGTCAAATCTCCAAAGTGCTTGCAAGCTACTCTTCCTCTGACGCCTCTTCTCCCCAAGGTGGCCCGAGGGCAGGGGACGGGGACTGAATGTTCTCGAGCATCTCCTGGAAGGCCTGTGCAGACGGCGCCTCCGCATTCGGGAAGGTGGCCTGGACCCTGCGGTACAGGCTGAGGCCGCTGGGGTACAGCCAGAGGAGCCCGAAGTGGTCCTCGTCGAACAGGAGGAAGGCTCCCGGGACGCGCTGTGTGTAGGCGAAGCCGTAGAAGCACATCCTGCAGCTCCGGGGGTAGTTCTGGATTCTTGAGCTCATGCCTGCAGGCAGAACAAACTGCACCGGCTGCTCTGCCAGAGCTGCCGCCGGGGACTCCCCGACACCGGGCTGCTCGGGGCTCGGCCAGCCACGGCCCTCGCCACCCTCGGTCCTGTCTTCCCGCTGCTGCTGCTGCTGCTCCCGGATCACCTGCTCGTGCGCCTCCTGGATCAGGCGGGGGTACTCACTGAAGCAACGGGGCAGCGGGATGCGGCGCCCGAGGTGGATCTCCAGCGCCTGCTGCCCGGCGGGGACGTGGCGGTCACCCGTGACCTTCGTGACCCTGGCGTGCTCCCCGTGGAAGCTGAGCAGGACGACCTCCAGGCTGTAGACGTCGTGGGTGCCCTGGAAGAGGCCCGGCCTGAGGAGGTCGCCCGGCTGGCTCGGGGGCAGGTAGAGGCGGCGGTAAGCCCAGCTGTTGTCGAACCGACGGCGGACGAACTTGCTCAGGACGAAGCGCAGCCTGTCGTTCTGGAGAACGTCCGGCAGCACCCGCCCCCATTCTTCCCTCAGCCACGTCCCTAGCTCCTGGGTGCTCCAGTCGGAGATCCTGTGATGGCCCGGCTGGCGGCACTGGGTGGAGAACCCGTCCTTCCGAATCCGGCAGCGGCAGCGGTGGGGCCCCCGGCGGCCCAGCAGGCACTCCACCGTGGCCCGCTTCCTCCCCGTCAGGCTAATCCTGAACGCGGGCTTGAATTTCATCGCGTCGCACACAGAGGGGTCATGGAGAGGCAGGTACGTCCAACCGAAGATGCACAGGCCGTGCACCGCCACCCCCAGCAGCCCTCCGTAGGGCTGGTTATCCGGCTGCCACAGTCCCAGCATGTGCCTGTAAGGGTGCAGCAGCTCCGCATAGAGCTCTCGGCAAGACACGCCCACCGTCTCCAGGTCCCGCCAGTCCCCACCACAGCCGTACTCCTCCCGGCAGCGCCGCCTCCAGATGCCGTCCACGTGCAGGAGGCAGCGGAATTTGGTGCAGGTCTGGGCCACGCGAGGCAGGTCGGTGCCGGGCAGCGAGGCGAAGATCTGCACCAGCAGCTCTGGAGGCAGGTCCTGCAGGGAGCGGCAGCGCGGGGGCAGGAGGGGTGGCGTGGGGCTCCTGGTCCCTCCCCGGCCCGCAGAGGACCCAGCCACCGGGGTGTTCGCAGCCACGTGCTGCTCTTCGGGGGCTGGGGCCGGCTTGCTGTCGGCTGCCGCCATCTCAGCTGGTCCCCAGTGGTGCTGGCGACACTGGCATCCCTGCGGAAGGCCCACGCAGCAGAGGCAAGCGCACTCCTCCTCCATGCCGACTGTCGCATCGACCTCCGCAGCCCGGCTTTTAAACCGGCACCTTCCGCCCAAGGAGATACCCAATCCTATTAACATTCACCTCCCTTTCTCAGTGCTCCCTCCCTGTGCTCCCACCCCAGCCCTGGCCCCAGGCAGCCACTAATCTGTGTTCTGTCTTGATATGCCTCCAGGGATAGTTCACAGAAATGCAGTCTTAATATCTGGTCTTTTGTGACTGGCTTCTTTCACTTAGCAAAACATTTTAAAGTTCTGTGTATGTGTGTTATATCATGTCTTGGTATTTTGTTTCTTTTATATTGGCGAATAATGTTCTAGTGTATGGGTATACCACATTTTTTTTACCCTTTCATCAGTAGATGAATATTTGGGTTGTTCCTGTTACACCCAGACTTCGTGGTCCCCAAGGACCACCAGGGAGCTGAGTCCGATGCAATAAACAAAAGAGCCTCTTCCATGCTAGCATGGGCTCTGTCCCACTCACGCCGACAGCATGGTGGAAGAGAGAGCGAATTTCGCCAAGCCCTGAGGTTTTACTCCGGTGGTGATGTCACTGCTTCGGCTGACCCCGATTGGTTGGGTGAGGGCCAGGGTCCAGTTACAAAATGGAGGATAACCCCGCCCTGCCCCACAGTGGAGTCAGGAGTTTATCCCCACCCTACCCTCTCATTCCCCCCTTGTCTTACTAGCATGAGTCAAATCATTGACTCAGCCTACTTCTTTTCAGCATAAACAACAAATACAGTTACCAAGACCCTTAGTACCACAGTTCCCATCAGTATTGTCCTCACTGAAGTCCAGTTCCCCTCCTGCAGGCATCAGTTCTCCTCCTGGCCTGTGTGGAGCCCAGGCTGGGGATCTCACAGGTGAGGCTGCTAGCTGCCAGGATCCAGGCCATGCAGGAGCTGGGAGTCATGTAGTCAGGTCTGGGTGCCGTTTCAACAGCCGCGGGTGTGCTCAGGATAACAGTGTAGCGTCCCTTTGAGTCCTTGGGCAGTGAATTTCTTTACCCACACTGAGTTCCTGGGGTACAGGGTCTGCGGTGGGCACTGGCAGTGCATCTGGAACAAGCAAACTGCAGAGCCTGTAAGGACTTGAGCAAGGGAATGGTTACCATACATGATCCCCACCCAGAAAAAGGGGAAACTTGTCCCAGTAAGTTTCCTGGCCCTCAAGAGGGCGAAGGACAGGGGGTTGGTCCAATTTACACCGATTCTAGGGCACATTTAGTTAAACCCCTTCTCCAGAGTCTCACTTTTGCCTATCCTAAGGCTAGAGCTATACTTTGAGATACCTTGGCTACAAAGGTGGGGCTGTTATCTGATACTGGCAGCCCAAATCTAGGTATAATCTCCTGGAGTAATCTCTTGACTACTATAGAGGCAGTTTCTGTCCTAGTGGGGTATACTTCAACCTAATCTGAAGTGTCTACAAAAACTAGACCTTAATGCTGGTGGTTTAATCTCTGAAATCCACCTATCAATGCTCTCCTGGGGAAGTTCCCTGGGACCTGAATTCCCAGGGGGACCCCCTTACCTTGCTTAGCATTTACCTGTGCACAGACAGTACTTCTAGCAACTCTGCCTCACAGAAGCTCAGAAGTCTTGGTGACACTTAAGTGGGTAACCTGGTGTCACTGGGCAACTCTGACCTAGAGCCTCTGGGACCAACAGTCTTGCATATGGAGGGTCCACCAATCATCTGGTCCTTCAGTGGCTTGCTTCTGTTCAGCCAATTCCTTCCGGCTGCAGTTGGTAACCCTCTTTCTCTGTGGATGGCACAGTGTCTCCATCAAAGGGCCTGGATTAAGGCCAAAAGTTCAGGAACTGTGCCCAAATGGTGTGGTCCATGGTGACTACCACTGCCTCTGCATATCAGGTCCCATCCTGAACGTAACTGCTCCCATCCGTGAACAGTACCTTGTCATCTGTGACCTCTGTGCAGTCATGAATGGGTTCCTCCATCATCATCTGGAAGCAGGCTGGCAGGGTTGATGGCCAGAGTCTTATGAATCCGGACACAGGGCTGGTCCAGGAGAAAAGCTTGGCCCATCAGGGTTAGCTCCTGGCCCAGAGTCTGCTTATCTGCCTCCTTCACCAGCAGTGCTGTGGTGGCCACTGCCCGGAGGCATGCTGGCCACCCTGCCGCCACAGGGTCCAGTCTCTTCAACAGATAGGCAACAGGTCTCTTCCAGGGACCTAGAGTCTGAGTGAGAACCCCTTTGGCAATGCCCCTTACCTCACTCACGTAGAGGTGGAAGGGCTTCGTGAGGTCTGGCAAGGCTAGGGCAGGTGCTGAGACAAGAGCCTTCTTTAGCTCCTCAAAGGCCCATTGTCCAGTTCAGCAGCTGCGTTCCCTCAGTGCATGTTCCTTCTGAGGTCCACAGTCCTTCTTCAATGTCCAAGGAGGCTCCCTGCTTTCTACAATAAACATACTAATTCCTTCCTATTAGTTGCTGGCCTTTTATAATTTCAAATTAACTTCTAAACTTTCTTTCTATATCCTTCAAAAATACATAACCATGCCTCAAATTTTAAAGAAAAGGCAAGGGAGGAGGGAGCAGGTCCAGTACTCTGTTCCCAGGCCTCTAACCGCTTGAAATTTAAAATGCCACATTTTTCCTACAGATACAGATTTATCTGCATTTCTAAGTCCCCCCTAATCCCCCCCGCAGAACATCGGTGAAAATTGTCCAAGCAGTTGCGGGGGGTTAAATCATTCAAATAATTGTTTTCACATTGTTTTAACACAATTCTAAATAAATTATAAACCTTTGTGATATGATGAAGTCTACTTAAATCTATAAAGTAGACACACATGACTGAAACCAAAAATGACTCCCAAAGTTTACAAAATACAAGATGCAGGTACAAGCCCAAATTCAAGCTTACAATGTAATTACAAATGACAACAATGGCATATAAAGCAAAACAAAACAGATCAAATATAAAAGTTTCATATGTTACATTAAAACATTACTTCAGAAAAACTGACTTCAAAGAAATACTGCATCACTGACTTAAAATAATTTTTTTAAGTGTAAGCATCACATACTTTCTCATCTGACAAATGAGAATAAATCAATCCTTGAGATCTTTGATCATTACTGCTTATTTTTAACACATGTAATACAGTTTAGCCTGCCATATTCTAGGCATTTAGTTACTGCAATTAACTCTTCCTAATTTAATTTATACTTTGAACTTTTAAAGCTGGCAAGTCAAATATATTTGGCATTTTTTTAGATTAATAACATTACATTTCTAAGAAAAATATAAGACATAATAATTAAGAGCTTCAATTCTGTTCTCTAGATTTTTGATGAGGCAAATCTAAACTTTACTTTCTTATGTCTCTTCCTTCTCTTACATCCTGCTTACTTAGGGAGAAGTTTCAGCAACAGATCTGGCCATTCCCTGCAGATCACTGGGGGAGGGATTGGACAATGGGAAAGATGCTGTAGCATTCAAATGCAAATGAACACATTCTTTAGCTGAAGACTCCCAGCATTACCATCTAGTTCCTGCCTCGGGGCGGGAAATTTCAAAAGCTGCTTACAATGCCTAGGGAAACTAGTTTTAATTTATCCCCCAGTTAATCTCCACCATTTTAAAAACTCATTCTGTACACAGAAAAGAGTTTAAGTACAGCCCAAAACTATGCACACTCGTTTTGAACTGGTCTTTTCCCTTTACATGAGCACAGAGATTCGAGCTGCATAAAAACTTTCTTGAGGAGTGGCTTTGCCACGTGTCTCCCCTCCCCCACCTCCTGCCTGCTCTGGGGGGAGAGAGTAGCAAAGTTACAAAGAACACAGAAACAGACAGAGGGCTCTGTGGAAGCCAAACCAAACAACGGCCTCAGGCCGACCGGTGGCCCTCGGACATTGAAAGCAAGCTGGCCACCCACTAGAAGGAGTCTACCATTGGCCATTCCGGACCTCCACAACACAGAAAATCACAGCAACCAACAAGAGGGCGCCCAACATCAACCAGACTTAAAACCAGGCTCGGGAGAGGTCCACTTCTCTCCCGCCTTTACAAGAGCACAGAAATTCGCCCATGAGGCCTCTTCTCCCGGACCCGATGCCGCCGCCACGCCAGCCCAGGCCCCAGAGCGAGGCTGCCGCCGCCGCCCCAGCCGCGCTGCTCGGGCGGCCCCCGCGGAGGAAGCACGGTCTCCCCAGCGGCTTCCCGGCTCCGCCTCCCCTTCTCCAGGCAGCCAGCAAAATTAGCCCAGGTGCGTGCTCCCGAGCCAGGCCACCACTGCCCAGCCGCACTCCAACGCGCAGACTGAGCCCCTCGGGAGCCCCCCTCCGACCCAACGCCGCCAGGGCCCCCATGCCACCACACCGGCCACACTTTGCCGGCTCCATCCTCGGGTGCCATGCTGCCCGCGACACCAAACTCAGACCTGGGAAAGTCTCCAGTCACTTTCCCGCATGTGAGGCAACGGCTCACACCGCTCACCTCGTCCTGGGAGAAGCTTCCATCCCTCTCCCCAGGTGAGGGTCCCTCTGGGGGAGGATTCCACGTCTCTCCTGACTGAGGGGCCCTCCCGGGAGGTCAGAACGTCTTCCGAATCCTCTGGCCCGTGGTCTTAATGGCGCATCTTCCAGACGTATTCGGGCACCAATGACACGAGGGGTTTCACGCCCCTCCAGAGCGCTCACACAAGGACACAGACACACACACGCTTACCGCGGCCAGTCAGGCTCTCGGATCGGGTCTCTCATGGTCCTGGGGATCCCGGACGAGCCCCCATATGTTACGCACAGACTTCGTGATCCCCAAGGACCACCAGGGAGCCGAGTCCGATGCAATAAACAAAAGAGCCTCTTCCGTGCTAGCATGGGCTCTGTCCCACTCACGCCGACAGCATGGCGGAAGAGCCTGGAGTTACTTTTAAATTAAGGTGACCAGACGTCCCGCTTTTGGCAGGACAGTCCCAATTTTTAACAATTTGTCCTGCGGGCCGCGTAAAAATCTTTCCAAAAATTGGGACTTTTTTAAAACACCTCGGGACGCGGGACAAATTGTTAGAAATCGGGACTGTCCCGCCAAAAGCGGGATGTCTGGTCACCTTATTTTAAATCCATTTGTACTGACCTCAGAGAGGATGGGAGAGGGAGAGAGAGACAGAGACAGAGACGATGAGAGAGAATCACGGACCAGCTGCCTCCTGGGGACGGAGCCTGCAACACGGGCATGGGCCCCGACCGGGAAGCTAACTGGTTCCTAGGGCGATGCTCAACCACTGAGCCACCCCAGCCAGGCAAATTTAGGACATTTTAATAAATTTTTTTTAAATTGAAATCTTAAAAATAAAGGGACAGAACGTGAAGCGTCACCTGTCCCCATGCACTGCCTGACATCAGAGGAAGACCCAGCTGGAGGCACCCTGACCAGAGGGCACCGGTCACTGGCCGAAAGCCAAGAGGAACCACGAGGACACGGGGGTCATGCGGAAGGAGTGAGATTTATTAGAGACGACAGCGGAACCCCCCACCCACCCGCCGGCCTCCGGGACCTCATGGGGAAGTCACCCCGACGGGCAGAGCCTCCGGGGAGCCAGCCCCCGCCCCGCGGCCCCGCTCCCGGCCGGGCTGGCGTCCAGCCGCCGTGGCTGTGGGGACCGTCCAGCGCCGGTGCCGGCTCAGCGTCCTCGGGACCAGGCCTCGGCGCGGTCACAGAGACGGGCGGACTCTCCCGGCAGCTCCGAGGCGGGCACGGCCTCGCTCTGGGGGGGCCCTGCGTCCCGGGGCGCCGGCCGGGCCTCAGTAGGTGCTGTAGCCGAAGCCGGAGCCGGAGCCCCAGGGCCGCCAGCAGCTGCCGCCGTAGCCGCAGCCCAGGTTCCCGAAGTTGCTGCCGCCGAAGCTGTAGCCGAGGGAGCCGTAGCCAGTGCAGCCGTGCCCGTAGTTGAGCGGGGACCCCAGGGGCACCACGCAGTTGAGGGGGGTGGCCCGGTAGGTGCGGTGGAAGTTGGTGCCGTAGCAGGGGTAGCCGGGGAAGTAGCTGCCGCAGCAGAAGAAGCGGGTCATGGCGGCGGGAGGAGAGGAGGTGGTGGGCGTGCAGGCGGAGAGCAGGTGCCGGTGGATGAGGCTGGTGGCGGCCGGGGGCCTTTTATACCTGGGCCAGGCAGGCCGGGCCGGGCAGCCGGCGGGCGGGCGGGCGGGCTGCCAGCAGATCTGCGTCCACAGCTCCGGGTTCGCTCGTAAAACACACATGAAGCAGCCGCCGCCTCGCCCACATTCCTGGGCAACGTGGGCAGAGGAATGTGTTGTGTCATCACTCTGCCTGCGGTCACCTCACACCGGCCCGTCCGCCCCGACCGTGAGCCCGCCCCCACGTGCTCCTTGGGCAAGGTGACCAGACGTGCCCATTTTCAACACTTTGTCCTGCGTCCCCGCGGTGTTTTAAAAAAGTCCCGATTTTTGGAAAGAATGCACAAGCTAGGGAACAGCGGGAGAACGGGAAGGGAATATACGGTTTTTGGCTGCCACGTGGCTATTTAGCCAGGATATGAGTTTTATATTATTTTTGTTAATTTTATAATGTTAAACTTTAATAATAACAAATAATTGTTGAGAACTGCTTATCAAATAACAAATAATTGTTGAGAACTGCATTGCTGATCAGTTGTTAGAATTGTGTGCTGTCCTTACCAGGAACTAATGCTGTGACTGAACGTGTTTTTTCTATGGTAAATAAAGTGTGGACATCAGAAAAATCACAATTAAGACTTTGAGAGCCATTTTATGTGTGAAATATAATTTAACAAATTCTTGTGAAAAATTTCATGACCTTTTAAACAACAACAGCAATCTATTTAAAAAAAAAAAGTTCACTCAAATGAGAAATATGCCAAAGAATAAAATAATACTATACATAATTTTTTATTTATTATATTTGTAAATTGAACTTATGTTGAAAGTTTAAAAAATATATTACAATACTATTTTTGCGTTCTATGAAAATTTTTGTTGCTCCATATAGACCAAATTTTTAATCAAGAAAATCCCCACTCCACCTTAAAATCTGGTCACCTTATCCTTGGGGAATATTCCGGAAGGACCACAGAGCACGCTGGCAGCTCGTCCGGGTCCCCAGGCCCCAGGGTTCGCCCCAGGACTCCACTGAGCGGCCTGCCAACGGCTACGGGAGGAGATGCCGACTCGGGCCTTTCCCACAAAGAGTCTTTCCCTGAACCCCATCAGGAGCGGCCCCGACACCAGGCGAGTTATCCGGAGAACCACCCGGATCCCAGTGGAACATGTCACATTACAGGATGTCACAGGGCCGTAGGGGCGGATGGAATGGGGGAAGCTGAGTTTCAAACAAGGTCTTCCTTCGTTTTCAGTGTCTTAAGGGGCCCCTGCCAGGGTCTAAGAATCAGCCCTGAGTCCAGACTAGCCAATCACCACCGCCCCCTGCTGGCAGCTGATGCAAATTGCAGGTCACTTGTGTCCGCAGTGGCCTGGATCTAAGTCCTCCCAGGAACTGTCCGAGAGGCAATCACAGGAGGCCCGTGGCCTCTGCCCCTGCACACACAGGCCTCTGTGAGTTTCCCACCTGCCTAGGGGGGCTTGTCTGCGTCTGACCCTTGAGGAAGAGCCTCTTGTCCTGGAGACATACCGTGCCAGAGGCAGGTGGTTGTCAGCCTGACCTTTAGCTCAGGTGCCAGGGGGTGGGTTTCGTTATTGAGGTTCAGCCAGGAACAAAGGACGAATGCAATTATCCGGGCTCAGCCAGGAGTGACAGCGACACAGAAGCCACAAGAATGAAGAATGACAGCTTGGTTTCAACCATGATTTCACATAATTCCTTTGTCTCAAACTCTAGTAAAGCTTCCTGGAATCGTGCTGTGTATAATAAACAGGCTGCACCAGCTCTGGGTCACTGTCTCTCCACCAGAGGACAGCCGTCCCTCCCGGCCCCAGCTTTTCCCCTCCGTCTCTGTGTCTGTCTCTTCCTTTCATTTTCTCAATCCCCAGCCGCCCCTACTCAGGACTCCTGTCCGCTCTCTCCCCGTGCTGGACGCAGTGAAGAGGGAAATATTGATAACAGGCCACATCAGGTTCTATGCAAACCAGGAGGCCACTCTGGAATTCACGTGTTTATTCAGGAAACAGACACATTCCCAAGACTCAAAACAGCAAAAGAGAGAGGAAACAGAGGCATGATGAAGGTAAAGAGAAGAAAACAAGCCCTGTTCGACAGAGTAAACAGTGTGCTCTCTGTAGATAAAACCTGGGTTATGCCGAAACCAGTTTGGCTCAGTGGATAGAGCGTCGGCCTGCGGACTGAAGGGTCCCGGGTTCGATTCTGGTCAAGGGCATCTGCCTTGGTCGTGGGCATATCCCCAGTGGGGAGGTGTACAAGAGGCAGCTGATCGATGTTTCTCTCTCATCGATGTTTCTAACTCTCTATCCCTCTCTCTTCCTCTCTTTAAAAAAATCAATAAAATATATTATTTAAAAAAAAACACCTGGGATATGGGAAGTTATCCACGGGAGCTGCTGCCTGAACGTCAGGCGAAAAGCTTATGTGAAGTCACTCTGACGACGGGAGGGAGCACACAGGTCTCAGGAACGTGGCTGCAATCTCACCACAAATAAAACCACTGTCACAGCCAGCGGCCGAGTCCTGCGACAGACGAGATGGAAATGTGGACCTCAAGAGAGAAAGCAAAGCACTTTCCAAATGATGTCTTTTTCAAAAGAGGGAAAATGTGAAGAACGCCAATGCTGTGAGCTCCATAAAACTCTATTGCATAAGAAGGAAATGGAGATGAAAACAAGCTAACAAGACAACATGAGATGCGTGGGGAGCTCCTTCGAGACTCACGTTGTGGCGAAAAGACGCCAAAAAAATGTAGTGAAATTTACCCAAAAGTGGAGGTGCGGAGTTTCCATCTTCATTGCTTTGAATAAAAAGCAGGATGAACACTATAAAGAAGTCAGTCTGTCTAATGAAGTTTTGTAAGTTTGAGAAGTCTTTTCAAGATTTCTTTAAAACACAGATAAACAGACGAAACCGGTTTGGCTCAGTGGTAGAGCGTCGGTCTGCAGACTGAAATGTCCCGGGTTCGATTCCGGTCAAGGGCATGTACCTTGGTTGCGGGCACATCCCCGGTAGGGGGTGTGCAAGAGGCAGCTGGTCGATGTTTCTCTCTCATCGACGTTTCTAGTTCTCTATTCCTCTCTGTAAGAAAAATTAATAAAATATATTTTTAAATAAATAAATAAATAAATAAAACACAGATAAACAGCCCTGATGTTATGGCTCAGTGGTTGAGCATTGACCTATGAACCAGGAGGTCGCGGTTCTATTCCCTGTCAAAGGCACAGGCCCGGGTTGCAGCCTCAATCTCCAGTGTGGGGCTTGTAGGAGGCAGCCGATCTGTGATTCTCTCTCATCATTGATGTTTCTCTGTCTCCCTCTCCCTTCTCTGAAATCGGTAAAAATGTTTGAAAGAAAAAAAATGTTTTTAAGAATGCATAAATAACCTGTTTCTCCCTATTTCTGCCTGGAGATGAAGGAACCAAACAGAGTGGAAATGAGATGAAATAACGTCACGGAGTTCTGGAATTCCACCTGCGGTGTTTTCTCCTGTTTGTTTCGTGTATTAACGTCTGGAGCAGTGAGGGCACACGGAGTGCACACGCCTGAGTCACGCAGATGGGGATGCGGCTTCGGGGTCGTGGCAGGAAGGCAGGGCACGCGTGTGAAGGCTTCAGAGTCCACCCTGAGGCAACGTGTGGGCCAAAGAGCCGGCCAATCGGCTGCCGGGGCCCACGCCGCCAGGTGCCGACCCCCGGCCCGGCCACTTCTCTTACCTTCACTCCCCCCGTCACCTCTTCTCTCTGCCCACACACTCATTTATAGTCCGACAGCTATCTATAGAGAGCATTCCACTGGCAGCTATGACTCACAGTGACCACCAGGGGGCAGACGCTCAGCACACAGGCATGGAAACCTGGGACAGACGGATGACTCAGAGGGCAGCGGGCAGAGGGGAGGGCAGGAAGATATTAACCAAAGATCTCATATGCACACCAGAGGCCCTGGGCACCGGTGGGGTCCCTCAGCCTGGCCTCAGGGATCGGACCAAAGCCAGCAGCCCAACATCCCCTGAGGGGTCCCAGATTGCAAGAGGGTGCAGGCCAGGCCGAGGGACCCCACTGGTGCACGATTGGGCCCAGGGAGGGGCGTGGGAGGTAGGCCAGCCAGGGAGGGACCGAGGGAGGGCTCCTGGATGTGTCCAGCCTTTCTTGCTCAGTCCTGATCGGCAGGACCCCAGCAGCAAGCTAACCTACGGGAGTGTCGGCCCCCTGGTGGTCAGTGCACGTCATAGCGAGCAGTTGAGTGCTTTTTAGGTTAAATCCGTGGTCAGCAAACTGCGGCTCATGAGCCACAGGCAGCTCTTTGGCCCCTTGAGTGTGGCTCTTCCACAAAACACCACAGCCTGGGTAAATCTACGTTGAAAAAGTGCTGTTAGAAGAAGTTTACGTTTAAAAAGTGTGGCTCTCCAAAGAAATGTCAATCTTTGTCCTGTTGCTGTTTGGCTCTGTGGACGGATGAGTTTGCCGACCGCTGGCTCAGAGCCACGTGGCAGAGCAGCCAGAACGTGACCTCCGGGAGGGCTGCTGTGAGGGGGAGTCACCTGACGCATCACTGCCCTGGGACGGGCTCCTCGTGGTGAGTCTGAAGCAGTGTTTCCCAACCTTCTCTCATGATGAGAATCACCTGGTGGAGTTGTTAAAACACAGATTCCTGAATCCCAACTAAGAAGTGCTAAACTAGAATTTTTGGGAACATATAGGTAAAATTGTATACTTAACTAGTGCTCTAAGACAGATGTTATATACAGAGCACTAAGTTAGGTATGCAATTTTACCTATATGTTCTCAAAAATTCTAGTTTAGCACTTCTTAGTTGGGATTCAGGAATCTGTGTTTTAACAACTCCACCAGGTGATTCTCATCATGAGAGAAGTTTGGGAAACACTGGTCTAAAGGGCCTACCGCCACCCCCGCACCATGAGCACAATGACCACCTACACCCCTCCATGCTGGTCACAGTCTGTGATGACGATTCTCTCTCAGCAGCTGGAACAGGACGGGGACGTGGGCTCTGAAAGGCAGGCAGGCGGGGCAGGCAGTGGTCGCCCATCCGACCGTCCCCCGAAGGCAGAGCCGCGTGGGGTCCTGGCCGGCTCCGACTCACCCACATCCCGCAAACAGGACACCGGCCAGCGGGACACGCCCAGCTCGGCTAGGAGTTAGAGTCAGAGGGCTCACGGCTCTCACCCCGCCCATTGGCCGGTCCGTGGTCACATGGCCACGCGTAGCTGCAAGGGAGGCTGGGACGGGCAGGCCCGGGTGGGCAGCCACAGCCAGCTGGAACCCATTGTGGGACTGGGCCTCTGTCACCCACCAGACGCTCACCATTGTTCCCTACACGGAGCCACGGCACACCGTGGTTTCTGCCAGGAATTCAGACCGGCCCCGGGGGGCAGCGTGGCCCCGGGGGGGGGGGGGTGTGGTTCCGGGTGGGGGCAGAGTGACCCAGGAGGCATCGTGGTCCTGGGGGTCGTGGCTCCGGCAGCCGGGGCGGCACCTGAACTCAAACCCACCTCCACTCGGCCTTCGATGACCCGCCTGCTGGAACGGGGCGGGGAGAGGACAGGCCGGTGTGGAGACTCCGCCAGCTCTGAGGGCCGGGGGCCGGTCCCACGAAGGACAGAACAAACAGGGAGTGAGGCGAGCCAACAGCAGCTCCGAGGGCCCCGGCCCCCAGGCTCCGGGTTCGAGAGTAAACTCCGTGGCTTCGAGGAGGGGGGAGGGACGTAGCCAGAAGCTGGTCCCACGGGGAGCGTCGCCCGCCTGTCCTCGCCCTCGCTGAGCAGGGGCTGCCGCGGCCGGGCAGAGGAGGGCCGATGGCGCCCGCAGAGCGCAGGGCCTCCCCGGCGCCGGCCGCCGGGAACCCGCCCTGAGCCGCCCCCCGGACACGCCGGCGTCTCCGCTGAGGACACGGCGAGGGCAGGCCCCGCGCGGTGTCTCCCGCTCTGGAACAGTCCGAGGAGCCGGCAGGCTGACCCCCCGACGGCCCGTCCCTGAGGAGCAGGCGGGAGCCGGCTCCGGAATCACGTGTCTCCGGGGCGTGTTTGTGGGTCTCCCCGGGCTCCGCCCACCCCACCCCACCCCGAGCTCTCCTCACCGCCGGCCGGTGAGGGCCTCAGGCCGGACACGACCCCGCCCTCCTCTCAGGACGTCTGGGCCCCCACCCGCCCCTCTGCCCACGCCCACGCCCAAGCCCACTCCCCAGGTCACGCTTCCCTTTCCTGCATGGACGTGACTGTGCCCAGCCCCACAGAGGGGACACCAGGCTCCCCGTCCCTCACCACCGTCCCTCCTGCCGACACCCCGCCGCCCCCACCCTGAGACTGCCCCGCCGCCCCGTCTCAGGAGGGGGCACCAGGTCCCCGTCCCTCACCACCGTCCCTCCTGCCGACACCCCGCCCGCCCCACCCTGAGACTCCCCGCCGTCCGCCTCTGGGGGCACCGGGCCGGTCAGCGAGGGCGCTGAGGGGCGAGGACAGAGGACTCGAGACACGTGGGGGCCGAGGGACGCCGTTTATTGGAAGGACCGAGCGGGACGAGCTCCCTCCTCCGGAGCAAGAGGCCGGGAGCCGGAGATGCAGCCGGAGCCGGGCCCGTCCGGGAGCCGGAGATGCAGCCGGAGCCGGGCCCGTCCTGGAGGCCGGAGGTGAGGGCAGCGGGAGGGTCGTCGGCGGGCAGGTCAGGTCTCGCTCGCTCGCTCCTCGGCCGGCTCAGCAGGGCCTCCGGCAGCCGGACACGCAGGGCCGCTTGTAGGCCCGGGGGGCGCCCGGCTGGCCCCCGGCGGAGCCGCCCGCCGGCTTGCCGCTGCTGGACACGAAGGTGAGCGGGCGGCTGCAGGCGGCGGAGCAGGGGGCGGCCAGGCAGGCGGGCTGGCGCGGGCAGGCGGCCCGCCCGGGGCTGGCCCCGCGGGAGGCGGGCGGGCAGGCCGGCGGCTCGCAGCCCGGCTCCCGGGCGCAGTGGTCCAGCAGCCAGGAGCCGGTCTGGAAGGAGCTGGGCAGGCAGATGCCGCTCAGGCAGTCGACGTCGAGCGAGGAGGAGCCGGGGGCGGCCGGCACGCCCGGGACCGGGCAGCCTCCCACCGGGGGCCGGGCCGAGCCGGAGCGGGGCGAGCAGAGGTAGGACATGGTGCCGGCGGAGGGGGCGGACGGCGCGGACGGCGAGGAGAGGCGAGGAGAGGCGAGGAGAGAGCTGCAGGGGCTGCGGCTGCTGGGCTGTGAGAGTCCAGGGCTGGGCGGCAGCTTTTATGCGTCCCCGCGGGTGGGCGGCCCCGCCTGCCTGGCTCCTGAGCCCTCTCCTCCCCCCGCCCCCGCCCGCCCGCCCCGGCCCCCGCCCCCGCGGCCTCAGACGCCTGGGAACCTGCTGCTCGATGCCTCCGGAGCGGGGCGGCCGGGGCGGCCGCGTCCCCGTAAAGCCGGTTTAGAGGTTTGGGCTGCGTCCCGGCCTCTGTTCTGGGCTCAGACCGGGGAGGGGCCGGCTGGCGGCTTCAAAGCCACGGCCCGGCAGCCCACACATGCCCTCCGGCCGGACACCAGCGTCTGGACACCAGCGTCGGCGGCAGCAACCCCGCCCACACCCGGCCCGGCCCCGGCCCCGCCACTCTCCCTGTCCCTCTCCCCGACGGACCAGCCCTAACCCCCTCCCCTCCACCCCCAACCCCACCCCCGTGCACCCCGGCTCTTAGCATGTTCCCAGCACACCCGCCGCTAACGGGCGTCCGGCAGCCCCGGTGATGTCACGGCGTGAGGTCTCTGCGGGGAGAGGACGCGGGCGGGGCGGGCTGGCTCGGGGACTCCCAGGGGCGGCCGCTGCCCGCAGGAGGCCGAGGGCCGAGGGCTGAGGGCCGGGGGCCGGGGGCCGAGGGCCGGGGGCGCGGCCTCCCGTCCAGGAAGGAGCCCGGGAGCTCAGGGGGCTGTTGGCAGCCACATCCCTTCTCGGCACCACGGACGAGCTTTTCTCCGAAAAGCGCCACCGAGTGGACGGACAGGAGTGGCCACAGAGGCTGCTGTGTCCGCGGGTCCTGGACTCCTCTGAGGCTGCAGTGTCCTCCTCCCGGCCCCGAGTCTGGGACGTGGACTCACACAAACAGGGCAGATGGATGCTTTCACCCCGGCCGGTGTGGCTCAGTGGATAGAGCGTCGGCCTGCAGACTGAAGGGTCCCGGGTTGGATTCCCAGTCAGGGCACAGGCCCGGGTTGTGGGCTCCATCCCCAGTGGGGGCTGTGGTTCTCTCTCATCACTGATGTTTCTCCCTCCCTCTCCCTTCCTCTCTGCATCAATAAAAAATATATTTAAGAATAGGAGGTGCCAAAACCGGTTTGGCTCAGTGGTAGAGCTTCGGCCTGCGGACTGAAAGGTCCCAGGTTCGATTCCAGTCAAGGGCATGTACCTTGGTTGCGGGCACATCCCCAGCGGGAGGTGTGCAAGAGGCAGCTGATCGATGCTTCTCTCTCATCGATGTTTCTAACTCTTTTTTTTTTATATAATATATTTTATTGATTTTACACAGAGAGGAATTGAGAGGGACAGAGAGTTAGTGGACGCTGGGACGGGCCTGGTTCCCAGGGGTCACCCATCGCTCCCTGGGAACCAGGTGCCTGGTGTTGGAGGGTCCCAAGAGGCCCCACAGTGCGGTGACACGCTCCATCCCCATGGGGAGGGTGGGGGGGGGCGGGGGGAGGCCAGGGGAGGAGGCGGGGGGGGGGGGGAGCCGGGGAGGGGAGGCCGGGGGGGTCAAGGTGGGAGGGCGGGGGGGAGGTTGGGGGGGAGGGGGCTGGGGAAGCCAGCATGGGGAGGGCAGGCACTGGCCGCGGGCGGGCTCCTCTCTGAGTGTCCGGCTCTGCAGAGGGGCTGCACCTCGCAGTGAGTCAGGGGCCGACGCAGACGCCGTGCGGTGAGGTCACCGGGGACTTTTCCTGCCGTGACCCCCCCCGGACCCCAGAGCACTCCCTGCCCCCCCCCTTCATCCCTCCTCCCGCTGAGCGTCCAGACACACAGGAAGGGGTGCTGGGCCTGCGGTCCACTCCTGGGGGACCCACCGTCCCCACGCCCCGCGCCCCAGGCCCCGCGCCCCAGGCCCCGCGCCCCCAGGCCGTCCCCCACAGGAGCAGCCACGTCCACGGCGGCCAGAGGCTCACGAGGTCACATGTGACACAGCCCCTTCCCTCTCTGACTGAGCTCACTGGGTGACACTGGCTCACAGACGTGTCCGGGCTCCAGTGGACAGTCCACACGCACCGTCCGCACCGCACACCCCCCAGGCCAGGTCCCACCGTCCCGTTACCCCCTCCCCGCCCCTCCCCTCCGCCCGGCAATCCCACGCTGTCCACCTCCACCAGCTGTTCTCTCTTTTTCTTTTTTCCGTTTGTTTTTTTATATATTTTATTGATTTTCACAGAGAGGAAAGGGGAGGGATTGAGAGTTAGAAACATCGATGAGAGAGAATCATCCATCAGCTGCCTCCTGCACACCCCCCACCAGGAATGTGCCCACAACCTAGGCACATGCCCTTGACCGGAATCGAACCCAGGACCTTTCAGTCCGCAGACCAACGCTCTATCCACTGAGCCACACCAGTCAGGGCTCTTTTTTCCCCCTCCATCTCCACCCCCCAGCAGCCACCCGCCACCATGGAAGGCAGCGTGGAGTTACCTCAAATAAGTACAAATAGAACTGCCTTGTGACCCAGCGATTCCACTTTGGGGGATTTACCCAAAAATCATAAACACTAACTCAGAGGAGCATGTGCCCAGCGTTAGTGACACAGCCAGGACCCGGAGCGGCCGGCGCCATCGGCGGAGAACGGATGACAGCCGCCCGGCATCTCCAAGGCGGAATACCACGCAGCCGGGAGCAGGAGCGGCTTTGCGGGGGGCGGAGAGCGGAGGGCCTGGCCGGCCGCGCCGACGCCTCACTGTGCACACGCCGACGAGTCTTCTTAAGACAAATGGACACGCCGCCGGCCACAGCCTGGCCTGGACTCCCGAGAACGTGATCAGTGTGGCGTCGGGCTGGCTGCCCCTCGGAAAGCTCCCTGCCCCTCGGAGCCGCCTCTCCCCGGGCTCAGCCGCTGGCCCCGCGCCTGCCGACCCGGGAACGTGGCAGAATCCACGCCTTCGGAGGCCGAGCGGGAGCAGAGCCTGGCGGCTCCGTCAGGTCAGACCCGCCCTCCTCCGCCCGCCCGCGGCCCCCTCCCTGCACGGGGAGGGGCGCCCCTGTCCTGGCAGACGCTGCCCAGGACGGCCCCTCCCAGCACTGGGGCAAATAGCATTCCCTCGAGCTTAAGGGCAGCCGAGGCGACTGGGCCTCCGGGCAAAAGGGCTCGGCTTCTTGCTTGTCCTTCTTACTCTGCTGACACAGACCTAAGGCCGCACTGTGCCAGGGTCATTATTTTTCATCCCCCTCTCCCCGCCGTTTCTGTTTGCAGTTTCAATACCCCCTCGCCAGGTGCTTGCATCGCGCGTCAGAACCCCAAAAACCACCCGCGAGGGGCCCTGCAGCCCCCGTTTACACAGGAACCTAAACGCCAAATGCAAAGGCCAATTTACCCCAAAACCCCCTGCATCAGGCCCCGCCGGCAACACAGCCTGCGGTTCCGGGTGCGTTTAGGCAAAGAGACGAGGTCGCTCCTCAGAACCAGGGCTGCTCCCTGCGAATCCGCGTTCTGGGGGCCTCCGCCTCCCGCTCCCCTGACCCTCCCCTCCTCCCGCTCCCCGTGACCCCTGACCCTCCTCCCGCTCCCCGTGACCCCTGACCCTCCTCCCGCTCCCCCTGACCCTCCCCTCCTCCCGCTCCCCGTGACCCCTGATCCTCCTCCCACTCCCCCTGACCCCTGACCCTCCTCCCGCACCCCTGACCCCTGACCCTCCTCCCGCTCCCCCTGACCCCTGACCCTCCTCCCGCTCCCCCTGACCCCTGACCCTCCTCCCACTCCCCCTGACCCCTGACCCTCCTCCCGCTCCCCCTGACCCCTGACCCTCCTCCCGCTCCCCGTGACCCCTGACCCTCCTCCCGCTCCCCCTGACCCTCCCCTCCTCCCGCTCCCCGTGACCCCTGATCCTCCTCCCACTCCCCCTGACCCCTGACCCTCCTCCCGCTCCCCCTGACCCCTGACCCTCCTCCCGCTCCCCCTGACCCCTGACCCTCCTCCCGCTCCCCCTGACCCCTGACCCTCCTCCCACTCCCCCTGACCCCTGACCCTCCTCCCACTCCCCGTGACCCCTGACCCTCCTCCCGCTCCCCCTGACCCCTGACCCTCCTCCCGCTCCCCCTGACCCCTGACCCTCCTCCCGCTCCCCGTGACCCCTGATCCTCCTCCCGCTCCCCCTGACCCCTGACCCTCCTCCCGCTCCCCCTGACCCCTGACCCTCCTCCCGCTCCCCCTGACCCCTGACCCTCCTCCCGCTCCCCCTGACACCTGACCCTCCTCCCGCTCCCCGTGACCCCTGACCCTCCTCCCGCTCCCCGTGACCCCTGACCCTCCTCCCGCTCCCCCTGACCCCTGACCCTCCTCCCGCTCCCCCTGACCCCTGACCCTCCTCCCGCTCCCCGTGACCCCTGACCCTCCTCCCGCTCCCCGTGACCCTCGCCCTCCGGACGCACCCTGGTCTCAGCCACCTCACGGGTGCCAGCGCCCGGCGTTCCCAGTGACTCAGGCCTGAGCTCAGCGGCTCGTTAAGCCGGCTGCCTCGTCCCCGTAAAACAGCGTCCGTCCGTCCGTCCGTCCGTCCGTCCGTCCGTCCGTGGGACCCGCTGCAGGCGGCCCGGCCCGAGCTGCTCCGGGCGGCTGAGTCACAGTCACACATGAAAGGAGCGTCCACCCACCCACGTCCACAGGCAGCGGGTGCTCGGGGCCTCAGGTGCACCCCAGTGATGGGACCCCGCTCCCGGGGAGACAGGGAGGGCAGAGCCTCAGGGGGCGCCCGGGAATGGGGTGCACCCCGGGAACGGGGACCCCGCTCCCGGGGAGACAGGGACGGCGGGAGCCAGCGGGTCCTCTCGGGGCCTCAGGGGGCGCTCAGGAACGGGGGTGCACCCCAGGGGGGGACCCCGCTCCCGGGGAGACAGGGACGGCGGAGCCAGCGGGTCCTCTCGGGGCCTCAGGGGGCGCTCAGGAACGGGGGTGCACCCCAGGGGGGGACCCCGCTCCCGGGGAGACAGGGACGGCGGAGCCAGCGGGTCCTCTCGGGGCCTCAGGGGGCGCTCAGGAACGGGGGTGCACCCCAGGGGGGGACCCCGCTCCCGGGGAGACAGGGACGGCGGAGCCAGCGGGTGCTCGGGGCCTCAGGGGGCGCTCAGGAATGGGGGTGCACCCCAGGGGGGGACCCCGCTCCCGGGGAGACAGGGAGGGCGGAGCCAGCGGGTGCTCGGGGCCTCAGGGGGCGCTCAGGAATGGGGGTGCACCCCAGGGGGGGACCCCGCTCCCGGGGAGACAGGGACGGCGGAGCCAGCGGGTCGGCTCGGGGCCTGCTGGTCTCACGCACCCCGACCTCACCATGACCTTCCTGAACCGGACGGAGCGGTGACCCCTCGCCCAGGGGAAGTGGATGAAGGGGAGCCCTGGGGTCCGCCTCGGACCAGGGACGTTTGGACGGAAACAGAGTCCTGAGCCGCACGCAGCCGAGCGTCCGCGCGCCCTTCGATCCCCCCCCCACATCCCCCGGGTGCCCTGGGCACGTCCGTCCCCGCGCCCTTCGATCCCCCCCCCCCCAGGGGCCGGGGGCACAGCCGTCCCCGCGCCCTTCGATCCCCCCCCCCAGGGGCCGGGGGCACAGCCGTCCCCGCGCCCTTCGATCCCCCCCAGGGGCCGGGGGCACAGCCGTCCCCGCGCCCTTCGATCCCCCCCCCCTGGCGGCCGTGGGCACAGCCGTCCCCGCGCCCTTCGATCCCCACCCCCGGCGG